>NW_017731368.1:3846768-3877305 GCF_001890085.2 Hipposideros armiger
ATGTCCACCCCCTGCTCGTGTATATTCGTAAGGCTAACGAAGTTGTCTGCCTTGCCCCTCCTAGCAGTGATGGGACGGGAAGAGATCCCCAAGTCCAGGCTTTCAGGGAGACCTGGCAGGATGCTGCAGACTCCGGAGCAACCTCCCAGCTGTCCTCATGCCGCCCCATGCTTCCCCACCCCACCCCCAAACGTGGCTCAGGGCTAGAGTGGTGATGTGAGGCGGGAACACAGCCCCTCACCTCAGGTGAAAAGATGACACTCTTCAGAACCCTCCAGACATGACTGTGTACCTGTGTACCTCACACATGTCATCCAGGCCCGCCTCAGCCGACTGGTCTCAGGACTGAGGTGGCAGGCAGAAAGGAAGGGAAACGCAGTCAGCAAAGAGCAGGACTGGGCCCAGGATCCCTTGGCCTCTGCTCAGCTCCCACCCATCATGGCCTCCTCAAGGCCAGGCCTCCGCTCCTGATGACCGGACAGAGATTGTCTGGTGGTGAAGAGCTAGAGCTCCGGAATCACTGGGCTGCATGGCTTTGGGCCCTGTGCCCCCTGAACTCAGGTCCCTCCCCTATACAGAGGAGGCGGGCAGCACCCACCCCCACTAGGGCTCTTGGAAGGATTAGAAGAGAATGAAATGTATGAAGTACAGCTCAGTGCCTGCACCCGGGAGGCCTCCTGTGGAGGTGCGGTGTCTTTCATGGTATTTTACCTGCACTGTGATATGTAGGGCTGAGCTGTGCCTGTCTGCTGCTGTGTGCTCAGTACTTTGCACCCAGAAACCCATTTATCTCCCAAGAAAAATCATTCCAGATGCCCAGATGCTGCTGAGCTAATACTCACACACAGACTGTCCCCAAGCTGACACTCACACACACACAGATTGTCCCCAACCCACAGAGCATCTTTACCAGGAATTTTTCTAGAATTGGTGCTTTGTGGTCAGAATGCTTTGGGGAAGCTGTGGTGGTTTTGTTACCGACCAGGAGATTTGATGCCTGGTATCTCAGAAATGAAACGCAAACAGGATATGGTAATAATGGTTAAGGTTAGAAAGCCACCTTGTGCTTGGGTTAACGTTTACACCTTCAGATGAGTGCAGAGCTGGCAGGTGCCTGGGGCCCCTCTTACCCAGCATTTCTGGGCAGAAAAAGGCTCTTCGCTGAGTCCTTAACCGCAGCTCTGCTGTGACTGTGAACTTTGGCAGGAGGTAGTCGCTCAGTTTCCTCATCTGAAAACGGAACGATAGTGCTAGGCCTCCTGCACAACAGCGTTGGCAGCTCGGAGCTCAGAGGACGACACATGGATGAGGGCGCTGCCTTGACAGCCCCTTGCAGGGGGAGGCTGGAGCGAGAGCCCTGACCACCCCGGGCCTGTGCTTTCTGCTCTGCCGCCACCCCTCTAGCTGGGGCCGCTTCAGGGTTTTCTCTCCCACAGCACCATTTCCACAGTGCAAGATGCTCACGGAGATCACCTGGGGTTCTCCCAGGTCGCCTCTGGAATCAGTGTCACCCTGTGTTTACATTGGACAATGTGGCCACCCATGGCCCCTAACCACCCCCACCACCAAGTACTAGGGACATGTTGGGGTCGGGGAGGAGCACGTTCCTCACCCCCAGACCCTGAGGCCACACCCGAGGCAGACTGGATTGGAGCGAGCCAGGGTCCACACCCAGCCTGGCCCCCTCCCCCAACCCTCCCCCTGCACCTCAGGCCCCTTACACCTCGGTATGTGTGAGCAGAGGGGAGAGCCAAGACAGGAGAAGAGCTGGTCTGAGGCTGGGAACTTGTCCTTGTTGGGCTGTTGTGTGAAGTCACGATGCAAAAGCCCTCTGTGACCGACATGGGCTGTGCCAGTGTCTGTTGCCAGTAAAGGTGTGTACCCAGGGGAGGGGTTGTAAAGTCATATCTACTCCTAGGTGTAGCGGGTAAGGACCCAGGTTGTGTAGGACCAGTGAGTGACTGAGGAGGAGGAGAAGGTGAAGGAAGAGTCAGCCCCCAGGCTCTTCCTGGGAACAGGCGGGCGCGTTTTCCTAAGCTGTGGAAGGGCCAGCGAAAAACCTTTCTGCAGGGAGCCTGGAGAGAAGGCATAGCGAACAGGCCGGGATGGGGCATGGCCTGACGGGTGCCCGGTCTTGTTTGACTCAGCCGGCAGGCGCCTAGTCAGGCAGAAGCCAGTGGTCCCTCCGTTGCCATGGCCAGGCAGCCCCCAGCTTGACGCTCAGTGCACTGTCCATGCCTCCTCAGCACTCTGGGAGGGACGGCAGTCATTAGCCGTGTGGGCAGCGAAATGGGCTGGGGGAGGTTGAGCGGCCCGCCCAAGGACACACACAGGTGCAGCTCTCACTGAGCCGGTGTGCGTGGCCCGGCCTCCTGCTCTTCCCGTCACAGCACACTGCTTCCCTCTGGGGACGTGTGACGTGCAGCCCTGGCGCTCCGGCTCCCCCGCTCCTCCCGTCTTTCCCAGTTAGGGCCTCCGCCCAGGAAGGGTCACTGTCAGGGAAGTCAGGGGCTAGTGCCCTCTGTCAGAAGGACCGAACATTGGGGTGAACGCACAAAAGGAGATGACAGAAGATCCCTTTAGAAGCCGATTTTAAAATGATGAAAGCCTTGTCACCAGGAGAAGGGCAGATTTTGTTGTTGGAGGATGTGCTGGGCGGCCCTTGCAGCCTGAGTACAGTAAAGTCACTTTCGTCGTGGGTGCATTGAGGCATGTTTATGAAATCGTCGGCAGGCTCCGGCCTGTGCTGTGGACCAGGGCGGGCGTGGCCTCTGGAAGGCGCGGAGCAGACCCTCCCGGCCTCACCAGCACACGGAGAGCGGTGGACGGCTTCCGTGTTGTGTTGCTAGGTCTTTTTTTATTTATTTTAAATTTATTGGGGTGACATTGGTTAAGATTATAAAAGTTTCAAATGTACAATGTTATAATACATCATCTATCCATTGCATTGTGTGCTCTCTACCCAAAGTCTAGTTTCCTTCCATCACCATGTATTTTGCCCCCTTTACTGTCTTCAACCTCTCTGTACCCGCCTTCCTGTCTGGTAACCACCGTACCGTTGTCTGTGTCAGTGAGATTTGTTTGTTTGTTATGTTAATTCATTTGTTGCTTTCTGTTTTATATCCCTCATGTAAGTGAAATCACATGATTCATGTCCTTTTCTGCCTGACTGACTTCGCTTAGCATGATACTCTCAAGATTCACCCATGTTGTCGCAAATGGCAGTGTTCCATCTTGTTTTAAAGCTGAGTAGTCGTACTAGTTCTTGTAAGAACAAAGCTCCTGGTGTTTTGCAGCCCTTCTGCCCATGAATGCAGACTGTGCTAAACGTTTTGTGTGCATTATCTCATGTCCTCCCCATGCCAGCCCTGAGAGCTGGGTGCTGGTATGGTCCACGTTTCACCAAAATGAACGAGGCTAAGAGATTCCCCACTGGTCCTACCAGCTAGTGCGGGGCAGAGCTGGGGTTCAGGTCTGGTCTCTGCAACCCTGAGCCATCCTGGCCCACCTCGTGTACTGCCATCACCTGGCATCCGCTGGCTCTCCATAGTACAGTGAGTGATTTGTGATGCATGAGCCAAAAAGGCAACGTTAAGCCTATTGAGCAGACTGTCAGGGTCTGTGAACATGCACAGGTGCCTGACATTTAAAACTGCCTCATCCCAAGGCCACATTATGGAGGTGAAACAAATGCACCTCCCCTCATGGGCAGGAGGTTGGAAGCCACAGCAAAGGAGCTGGGCCGTTTTCACTGGTACGTTCTACTTCCTTGATAGAGCGAGCAGTGCCCTGAACATTTACAGTTTTCACTTATTTCTTGGGCCATGAGCCCACAAATGATCACTTATAGTATATTCTAGGTGGACTACATTAAAATAAAATGTGCCTAAGGTTAAAAGTAGTTTGGAGGCTTTTAAAAACAGCTTTCTTAGTCATGAAAATTATATGCTGTTTGGTGTGTGTGGGTGTGTGTCAGGCATAGGATAATTCCGTTTTTAAATGAGTAGACCCCATGTTTCAGAATCACCTCTTAGATTCATGACAGGCTTAGACTCTGCTGCGCACCCTTTTCTAGCAGTCTGTGGACCGGTGCAGTCCTCAGCCGACTCGTTTGTTTTGGCCCATTCGTGTTTCCTGGTGCTAAGTCCTTCCAGGATTAATCAGAGAAAGAACATCAGCATCTACCTACATAAAAGCCAAACCCCAAGGTGAGGCAGAACCTGATCTTATTTCTGTCCGGTGCCTGGTGATTGAGGTCTGAGCCGAATGGGCCAGCACTTGTATTCATGGCTGCTCTCACCTCCCCTGCCTCCCAGGAGCCAGAAGGACCTTCTGCACTTGGGAGCCCAGAGTGTCACCTGCCATCCGCAGCTCTGTTGGCCACTCTCCCCTCTTCAACCTTCAGTTCTAGTGCCAGTCTGATAAGGTGACCCGAAAGTCTTTAGAATCAGATGTCATTGCCTTGGTGCCAGGATTCTCAGGGATGGAGGCAGAAGAGCCCTTACAGTTTTTAGACTCCCCTTTGAGCTTTAGGCCTGGGTGTTCATGAAAAGAACAGATGTGTTCCTGCCTGCGACGAAGCTTTCCGCAGCAGCTGCAGCGCTTGGGTACTTCTCCATGGAGTGCATAAGCTATACACAAAGCCGTCCTCGCCGCATCCAGACGCCGCCGCCATCTGAGCAGCTTCTCCAAGCCCCACGAGGCCTACAGCTGGAACATGCTGGTGGCTTCCACATGCTGGGAGGCGGAACACGACTTGGAAGTGTCCTCTGAAGACTTCCCCTGGCTTGCGGACCCCAGGTAGGGGAGGCAGCCAATGTCTTTCACAAGTTTCCAGAAGTTCCTACGGAACTTCAGGCCAACAAAGGCATAGAGCACAGGGTTGAGGCAGGCCCGCAGGTAGGCGATGGCCTCCGTCACTGTGATGGCGTAGTGGAAGCTGATCATGGTGTGGTACTCCCACCTTGTGCTGCCGACGAGCTTCACGAGGTTGAAGGGTGTCTGGGTCAGCAGGAACACAGCCATCACCAGGAAGATGATCTTGAGAGACTTGTGCTTCCGAAAGCCTCGGGCGTGGAGCAGGGTCTTGATTATGACCGAGTAGCAGACAATCATGGCGAGCAGTGGCAGGAAGAACCCCAGGCTCATCTGGGTGGCCAGAACCACAGTGGACATCTCCTCATTGTGGTAACCACAGATGGATTTGTCGCGGCGACTGACGCTGCCATAGATGATCTGCGGCAAGGACATCAGCAGGGAGACCACCCAGGTGGATAAACAGATGGCCTTGCCCCAGCCCATCCGCTTGCCTTGCTGGTTGTAGGCCTTGGTGGGCAGCACCACGGCCATGAAGCGGTCCATGGTGATGCAGGTGAGGATGAGCATGGACGTGTAGAAGTTCAAAGTGTAGATGCCCAGCAGGGCTTTGCACATGACCCCGCCGAAGACCCATTCATGGATGCCCGCGTAGGCCCAGAAGGGCAGCGTGCAGACAAACACCAGGTCCGCCAGGGGCAGGTTCATCAGCAGCACGTCCGTCAGGCTCCTTAGCTTCTGGTAGAAGATGTATATGACCAGCACCAGAGAGTTGCCCAGCAGGCCACAGACGAACACCACCACGTACATGCAGGGCAGAAAGAACTTGTTGAACTGCACGAAGCGTTGGCGCTCCTCGATGGTGGAATTGGGAGTATCGAAGAGCCCGAGGTCTTTGTAATCGTCTTCAGCCATGGTATCTGTGCTGTTGAACATCTGTGAGTCAAAACACAGGAATTCTGTTTGAGGCTGAGGGGTCACCCCTCCTGCCTTCCCCCTGCCCCATTGCCCACATTTCGGGGGCAAATCATCACGTCCTAAACCCACCTGCTGTTCTGTTCCCCGCCAGCACACTCTGGTATGCTGTAGACAGCCCGTTGTACGGGGAAGTTGCTCAGACTAGACACGGAGTCCTTCACTGGCACTAAAAGTCTCAGGACCTCACCCATCTGTGAGGTGACACGTGACCCCACGCACGTTGCATAAAATCCTGTGCTGACTTTGAAATCAAAGGGCGCCATGTGGTACAACGGGGACAGTTCCCTTTGGGAGAGAAACTGCTGTTTCGTGGGGAGAGCCCGCCTTCATCTGCCCGTGCCTCCCAGCAGGTGCCTGCCCACCCTGTGCCCCATTTTCTGTTAAGTTAGACCCCTGCACTGCTCACGCTGAAAGCTATGGCACATATTCCCCTTCGGGGGGAGGGGAGGAGAGGAGGGACAGAAGGGGGGTCCACCATCAAGGGGACTCCTAGGGACTAGGAGGTGCGTGGGATGGCCAGGACTCGTGCTTGGGTGGGCCGTGCCTCCTACCTTTTCTTGCCCTCAATTGCATAGATTTTTAAAGACGGCTTATGGGAAAACGAGGTACAGAAAAGAACATGGCTGCCCAGCACTTTGGCTGAGGTGGCTTCCTGAGCAGGGTATGGGGAGTTCTCCCTCCCCAACCCCAACCCCAGCCTTCTCCGTTATCAGCTGCCCCAGTTACTGTGGCCCACTGTCAGAGCCTCGGTTCCTGAAAGCTTCTCCACCCTCTGCAACCTCTTCACAGGTAGATTTCCCCCGACGGGGACATTGCGTTTGCTTTCATGGCTAGCAGTTTAGGGCTGAGGGGTCTCCTTTATCAATTGGAAGATGCCAGTGGGTGGGTTGCTGCAGCGAGGCCAGTGGGTGGCCTTGCAGTGAACTTGTAGCGAAGCCCAAACGGCTGCCTTGCTTGCCATGGGCTCCCAGCCGTTCATGGCCTCACTTCCCTTTGACCCTTTTGTCCGCCCTGTGACCCTGCTGAGGTCCACAGGCCGGGCACAGAGGTGCTGTGACCCATGGCCTGGGAGCAGGGGCAGCTGCATCGGCCTTGGAGTGCCAGGCCAGCACCCTGCAGGACCGCAGCGCACGGTGGGTCGTTTCCTGTGACCCAGTGCCGTGTACCTCGTACCTCAAGATGATGTTTTAAGAGGAGCAGGCGTTCGGTTTAGCAACATCAGATATCGCCCGACCAGACGAGGGCATATAAGAGGAGACACCTTCTTACTTAGCTGCTCAGAGACTTTCCTTTTCCTGACTGGAAACGGTGTCAGCCCTGGGGGTGCCATCTCGGTTTTTCCTGGGGGCAAAGCGCCCTTTCTCTCCAGCAAAGGACCTTGCCTTTGGGATGTGACTACTCAGTAAAAAGCCCCTGCTCCCAGACCACAAAACGTCAGCTCTCTATGAGTGATAGGCCAGCCGGTAGGCATCGTGCCCTACCAGCTCTCTGGGCTGCTGGGTAAGTAGGTCAGATGACGGCGTGTATGTCTTACTGTTTCACTCAGAGACAAAAACTTTTTTTCATCATGTAGAATATGAAACAGGCAGCTTTGCTTTCCTTAAGAGTAATGTCAAATCTCCATTATTGCTTGACTTATTTTTGCCCTTTTTTAAAGAAATCCTATTATGGCTGTTGCTGCATCCTTATCCTGACATTACATGTTTCCTCAAAGGTCCCGTGCAAATGCCTTTGTGATAATTAGTGACCTTTAATAGTGTGTTAGTAGATTGGCACTGCACAGCTCTGTGCAGATAGAATATGAAAAACTACTTTTCCTTCTAGAAATGTCAAAACCATTTATCATCTATAACCAAAGTTCTATGTTGATTTCTAAAAATTAAAAGTAATATATACAGTAAGTAAGCAAATTATAATTCAGAGATAAATAGAATATAATGTTTAGAAAGTGGCTTTCATATTGTGAAAAATGCAATGCATTTAAATTGCTTAGAAGAGTGTAGGCACAAAGTAAATATGCAAAGTTAGTATTGGCTGTTACTATTAGAATGAATAGATGACAAAAAGGATGTAAAATTGGTCATGATTGTTAACCTTGGATCATAAACCCCTTATAGAGTTGTAAAAGCCACAGACCTTTATCTCAGAAATATGTACACACACCCCTGCAATTCTGGGGATTCGTGAACCCTTTTGACGACCCCCTCTGCCGCATACTCTATGGACCCCTTGTTTAAGGATCCGTGATCCGCTATAGGATTTTGGCTGTATTTTTTAAAACAGAAAAATGACCAGATTTTGTCAGCAGTTTGCTTCTGGCCAGTGGAATTAGGGGTGATTTATTTCCCTTCCTCCTTTATGTATTTTTTATATTTTCCAAAATTTCTACAGTGGCAATACATTGAGACAAGAAAGTAAACCATAATCTGAGATAGCAGCCTGTCTTATAAACTACAAAAGAAACAAAAACAGAACTAGCTTCTCCTTATCTCCTTCGGAGGGTCTCATCACACCGTCACTGCCAGTACCACAAGCTTACAGGCACTTGCTCTGCGCCCAGGACCATGTCAAGTCATTTCCACAATCCTCTAACCCTCACGGCAGCAAATGGCAGAGATGGAACCCGAACCGAGAGCAATTGAGCTCTAAAGCTGGGGCATTTTGCATCCAACTGTGCTGCAGGCAGGAATCGGAGCCCCGACAGCCTGGAGTTCCTGTCTTACCTATACAGAGGATGACAAATGACTCACCGGCAGAGATGCTCTGTCAGTCCCAGAGATGAGCTTTGTTCAGCTGCAGGGTCTGCCTCTCTGATGTGGTCCGGGTTTCCGCTGAATAGTTTTTAAGAACTCTTATTTGGTGATGATAGAGACCCAACCCCTCCTGCAGATAAGAATCCACATGACCAGCCTGCACCCATTTAATTTGAAGGTCAAAGCTAGGAAGTGGAGGCTCTGATACTGTGTACCTCCTGCCACCTGGCTGGGGACTTACCCTTCTGCCAGGTCTCAAGAGGGTTTTTATTTGTAAACCGAGGGGAGCATTAAGTAGGTCTGGCTCTGGCAGTCCACTGAAGATGGTGTTTGTACCTTAAAATTGTTTCATATATTAGCCGTGAGTCTGGGACAGTTTGGGTCTGGACGAATGCAGAGTCCCAGCTGTGGCCTGGGTTCTGTGTATGCATGCAGCCTCCACATACATGTTAGCCACTGGCCCTCATAGCAGCCCTGCAGAATAGGCACCCCCTTTTATAGATGAGAACACGGAGGACCGTAGTCGAAATAACAGCCCCATGTGCACACAGCTAGTAAGTGGCACTTCCAGGATACAAACCCAGGTCTCTGTCATTGCTAGACCAATGGGTTCCAGATGGGTCTGCCAGAGGGCCTGACGCAGCCCTCCCTCCTAAGGCCACACCACTTGGGCCCCTCGCAGGCAGTGCTCCCCCACCCTGCTCATCCTGCCTAGCCCCTCCACTTCCGGAATGCCCCAGATATTGAACACCTTGATCAGACTCCATTTCTAGGTATTGGTCTCCATGATCCAAACACTTGGGCACTTCTGGGAAATAACATTTGTGAGGCAGAAGTTGGAGGAATGTCTGCTGGGTCAGACGCCCCACTGCCCGCTCTGTGGAAAGGGTACTGGGTAGAGATGTGGACTCCGTTCCTGCTTTCCCAGAAGTGGCTACCCTCCTGCGGAGTCACCAGGCCTCCCTCCCCTGATGCTGCACTCCCATCCAGCCTGCCTCCCCCCAGGGCTGGTGCTCTGCCCCCCCTGCTGGGCAAGCCCTGTCCTGTGGGTATTCCCGAGGGCAGGGTGCCAGGCGTTGGGAGCAGGGACCAGACGCAGCCCCAGGATCTAGAGACTAGATAACACTCAGCTCTACTAGGGTTTGGACCCTGGGCTGGATGCTTCCATGTAGAGTCGTCTAATCCTAGTCACTTACAGGCAAATAAGCAAATTGGAGAGATTAGCTCACTTGTCCAAGAACACATGTGTCCCCAGGAGCCACCTGGGATCTCTTCCCTGTAGTACCCTGAGTATGGAGCTATCCCCGGGGGGGCCTGGTAAAAGATCTGAAGACCTCTACTGGATTTTCCAAGTCTTTGAATGAACTACTGCAAACTCTCCTTTCCACCAAACTGGTACAAATGAATGAGGTGTCACCTGAGGGCAGGAGCCGTGAGGCTCTGTAGAATACATACCTCTAGACTGATGGATGGGTGGGTGGGGAGATGCAGGGGCTGATGGAGGAATGGGCTGACCCAAATACTGGAGGGGCGATAGGCCAAAGCATCCATCCTTATGAAAGAGACCTTTGGGGGAAAGACATCCCTTTAGAGTGACATTTTTGAATCTTTTAAGCTTGAGGGAGGAACTTTACCCAGGGACAAGCCAACTATGTCATTTGGGACCAGTTCATAAGGCGGAGCTTGACCAGCCTGACCCTTGTCAGACACGCTCACTCGGTCTTGCTCTTCTCTTAGCAATCACTTGTACTCCATGGGTAAAACCCTCCACAACTGTGTGCCTGCATGTAGGTGCTTGGGGGTCGGGGTGATGTGTCTTTCAGAGCATGACCACATTTTTCATGACTGTTCTCCAGTGGAAAGTTCTCCAATGGAAAACTTGCAGTTAGATGGGAGGAGCAGGGCCATTCACAGTTTGGAGACCAGAATTTTATTTCAGCTGCTTCACAAAGTGCCTTTTCTTATCTGCCAATTTGTCATGCTCATTGTTTCAAGGGCATTGCTTGTCTTTGAAACAAAACAGTAAACTTCTTAAGGGCAAGTGCCCAGTTATATGTCTTGGATTTCCCCTAGAATACTTAAACATTTTCTGAATAGATTGAGGGAAGAAGAAAAGGACAGTGGCAGCCATGCCAGTTGCAGGTTTACCTTGGAAGTCAGACTGAATTGACCTCACCTTTCCCAAGCGCCTGATGTTCTCGAGCCTGAGCCTGAGTTAGGATGTTACCGGGGGATGCGGCAATTACTACCGCTGCCAGAAAGGGCTAAAGGCGAGGCCTTGGTGAGTGACAGGGGCTGTGGAGGACAAGCTAAAAGAGCCTCTGAAAAGGAGCCCAACAGACAGCTGTGAGCTGGGTGTGGCTTGCTCATGGCGCCCCCAAGTGTTCGTTTTGAGGATGGACCTGCAGGCTTGAGTGTGGTGTCAGACCATAGTTACAAGTGATCAGAAATCAGATTACCAGAAGCGCTCTTCTTCACTTGGGTTTTAGACAAAAAGGAAGCCAGTGACTGCCTTAAGTCACCAGCGACGGTGTAGGCTGCAGCCCCTGCTGCAGTGGATTGCCATGGGCTACTGTGTGTAGCCAGCAACCAGCGTGAGCGGCCGTCCAGAAGCCGGCAACTGATCTGATCTGCCTCGCCCGGGAAGAGCGCAATGATGGTGCCAACTTGGGCCAGTGAAGCAGCGTCCTCCACAACTAGACTGAAGAACAAAACGACAGCAACTTGTCTGTTCCCCTTCCCCCAATTCCCCAATAAAAATCTGAAAAAAAAAAAAGGAAGCCAGTGACTAAAAGAAAAACTAGGAATTTAATAGTAAAATGAAAAGGTGCCCCTGAACCTTCCAAACCGTGCTGTTGAATAGAGCCTTCTGCAGTGACAGGTGCATCCTGTGTCACTGCTGTCTGACAGACACAGTGGCCACCAGCCTGCGTGGCCACTGAATACTTGAAGTGTGACTAGTGCAAGACCAAGGAGCCAGATTTTTAGTTTTTTAAACTTTTGATGAATTTGAGTTTTAGGAGCCACGTGAGGCTGGCGGCTCCTGTATTGACAGTGCCGTTATAAGCCGAAGACCTCTGCAGCTCCCAGACTGTTCACAGGCGGAGGCTGACCTGGGGGCTGCAGGGCCTGTGTGACGAGGCAGAGCACCGCTCCTAACTGTGCTGGGCTTAGCGAGGCAGAGTAATAGATGGAGCCCTCCGAGGAAGTTTGTCAGCCAGACACGGCCACAGGGGCCTCGGGCATCCGTTCCTTCCCCGGCCATTCTACAAAAGCAGAGAGTCTGCTTCCTGGCCGGTCTACAGTAATTAAATGAAAAAGTTTTATAGTAATTAAAAGAAAAAGAGATGATGGCATTTTGATTTGTGAGAAGGAAGTACTATAGACTCCAGCTGCAGAGACCCCACCAAGACCCCTCATTCAGGCAGACAGAGCCCCTGGACTGCATGCTGGGGACTGCCTCATCGTCTGCTCTGTCCAGGGCCACTTCTTTATTCTTACCCAGTTCTTAAGTGGGGCCTCCATCATGTCCTGCATTGGGGACATTTGGGACAGAAACCACCGTAGCCTGCGGCACATAATCCAGCCGTTTATTGAGCACAGACTGTGCACAGGGTCGGTGCCCAGGGATGCCAAGATGACCACCCCCAGAGGCTGGAGCAAGTTGACAGACAGATGTGTGTGCCTCAAGACAGCTTCGGTTGGCCTGGCCGCAGGCTCAGGAACAGAATCTCAGCAGGAAAGGGCGACGTGCCATCAGCCGTATGAGGCCACCTAGCTAGCAGTAAGCGCCTGTTGCCGGAGCAAGGGGAGGAGGAAGGTCACTTGTGAACAGGGTGAGTTTTGTCTCGCAGCATCTCTGAGAAAAATGCCGCTGGCAACCAAAGGAAATGGCTGTACTAGGAGATAGGCTGCCCCCTTGTGGCCTTGCTTCTCCCTGTCATTCTCAAACTTTTTAGTCCTTTGACATCTTCTAACACAGTTGCTTGGACATTTTCCCCTGCATCCCACAATAAGAAACACATTTTACCTGACTGCCCAGGTGTGTACATGTGTAGACTTCAAGTCAAAGCAGGAGCCTCATAAAACTTACCCTTACAACATGCAGTATGCTATTGCACTGATAGTTTCCATTCTGTTTTTTTAGTGTTGGTCAGAAATGACTAAATTGATTCACAACCTGAATGGGTCGTGGCCCACAGCTTGAAAATCCATTGCAAAGAAAACCACCCCTATTCATTGCCTTCGAGACTGCATCACCCATGCACGCACACTGCCACCTCTCCTCACCTTGCTCAGCTCCCCCAATGCAGGGCCTCAGCCAGGACTGGCACGGGTCTGGGGGACCCCTCTGGGCACCATCCACTTGCAGGTAGTTGGGTTGTCTGTCGTGATGGCCCGAGAAGGGGAGATGCAGGAGGAGAAGGACAGCTTTTATCCTAAATACGTGAGGATTGAGAGAACCAGCTACAGTTCTCAGAGTTTGTTTCATCATACGTATTTATCTTTTTCATTTATGCTATTTGCACTTTGGACAAAGATAAAAGCAAATGAAATGAGGTAGGCCTGAGTGACCTTGGCCTGCCTCCTCTCCCCTAGACCCCTTGCCTCCCCGGCTGTCAGGTGGGGTTCGGACTGATTGGTCTCTTGAGCTGCTTCTCACACGGACATGCTGTGATTCTGTTAGTCCCAGGGTGAGGGGTGGGGGTGTGAAAGCCAGTGGTCGGAAGAGCAGCGAGAAGGAGGTCAGAGGTTAGGGCCGGGTCGGGCCGGGAGGAAGAAGAGCGAAGAGTGACAAGAGTGACAAGGCGCTGCAGGCCGTGCTCTTGCTGCATCTTCCCTGGTGAGGGGCGAAGGCCGAGGGCAGGGAGCTGCCCAGAGCAAGCCGCCTCTTACCAGCTGGCGCGCCCCGTAAGGCGCCTTCTCCAAGCCCTTCGAAACTTACAGCCTTCTAAGCCAGCAGACCTGGAATCCAACAGGTTCCACCTCCTCCCGTTTGAAGAAGAGAAAACTGAAGTCTCAGAGGAGGAAGGGGCTTACCCAGAGTCACACAGTCATAAAGCCAAGATTGGGACCACCTTGGAGTGACCTCCCCCCTCTCCCCGCACCCAAGAGCTATGCCAGCTCTCTGCCCTCTGGAGCCACAGTGAGCTCCAGCTAGAAGGAGCCCCGCTGCTGAGGGCCGGTGGTGCTCAGCCCCCAACGGACAGGGTGTTTGTGAAGATAGGCTGTCCTACTTGTCATAGGCTGACGTGGACCGTACACAGGCAGCCTGGCTGGGCGCTAGTGGGTATGTGATGATCGAGGCAGCCCTGGAGGCTCCCAGTACCAGCCCCCCATCAGCCGCTCGCAGCAGCGCCCCGAGAGCAGACCCACACCCAGCGGCCTCAGCACTCCGGCAGTAGACAGGGAGCTGTATGGCGGAGAGGGCAGCTGTCGGGCCTGGCGGCGAGCAGGTGTCACGTCCAGGCAGCCTGAAAGCAGCCAGACCCTGAGCTTGGAGATTTCCCAAGAAGACAGAGGCCTCTCCCTGTGCACTATCCCTCCCGCTCAGAGAGGCTTTGAAAGTTGGTAGCAAATAGCCTGCTTTTGTGTCCAAGAAAATCCTGCTGGAGGTGGAGATGGCTGCAGTCTGCCCTTGGGTGAGGCTGTGCTGACCCAGCACCAGCCACTCCATGTGTGACTCAGGGTCTTCCTCCTTCAAGGACCTGTCGCCGATTCTTGTCTTGATTTTGTCAGCATTCCGTCTGCCCTTTTATCCTGAATTGACACTACCAACGGACACCCCCATGCGCATTTCTTAGCCAGTAGCCTTAAGTCTCAGGTTCCTGCAGATGGGAGTGGCTGACGGCTGTGGTGCCGGTCCAGTGTGGCAGGGAAAGCCCAGCTGGGGTTTGCGTTCCCTCCTGGTGGTGGGTCACCACGCCAGGGCTGGGATCCATGGTGAGATCGGGTCTCAGTCTTTCCACTCACTTCAGTCGTTTTCCTCTCGCTTGCCCAGTGTGAAGGCGTCGCTCCGCCAGTCATTAAGAGTTTTTTCAGGGGGAATTGTTCCGTGTATAGCTGTAGATTCGGCGTGTCCGTGGGGGGAGGTGAGTTGAGCATTTCCTACGTCACCTGCTTGAACCGGAACCTCCTCTTTTGTATTTCCGATGTCCCGGAGATAGTAGGTCCTGCACTCACCCGAGCTCTGGGATTCAGGGTCTGTTCATTGGCCAGGAAAGCTGCAGAGCCCTCCCCGGCATGGCCGTGGGTGCCACACCAGTTTTCCAGCACAAGTCTTGGCCCCACGCAAGGTGGATCCGGGAACTTGGTGCCCCCGTGGTGTAGAGGCAGCAAGGAGGGCCGTCGGATCACAAGGCCTAGATGCCTGCTGTCAGCCGGCTGACCTCACGTTGCCGCTGTGTATGCTGCCTTCCAGTGTGAAAATAAAGAACACCTCATTCCTTTTTTTCCTTTTTGTGTATGAAAAGGAAGAGAATGCTCTTGGGGCACTCACCCCAAAAACATGAGGACCACCATCGACCCATAGAGATTATTATACCCAACAGCTAGACCCTGTGGCACGAGGGTACCTCCCTTGCCTCAGAGCCGTTCCTGCTGCTGTCCTTTGGGTTAAGGCCACTGGAGCAATAGTCATGGATTCCCCGCTAACCATCTTTGTGCCCCAAGCAGTAGGAACCCTCCCGAATTCCTGTCACCGTTAACACCTTTCTGCCAGTCATTCCATCTCTTATGAAATCCTCTTACTAACAGCTCCCCGTGTAACTCTCTCTCACCGAAATAACCTTCTTCCCTCCTCCGAGGAGGATACTCCTCATGACTGTTTGACTGACAGATCACCTCCGACCCCCTGTGATGACTTAAAGAAACTCCTTTGGAAAACACTGGCTTCTCATGGTTCACTGATGATCCTTATGTAAAGAGTGGACCTGGTAAATGTGCTGGATGGATATGCACTTGCAACTCATTTAGAAGTCAGTGGCCAGCACCTTGGCCACCTCAGCCCACAGGCTAAATCGTACACTCTTTCTTGGGCCTTCATTTTAGCCAAAGGCAAGACTGCAAACATCTATACTGCCAGCAGATACGCCTTTGGAGTAACTAGTGACTTTGGAATGCTGTGGAAACAGTGAGGCTTCCTTAGCTCTGATGGGAATAAATTAGAAATGGCCTTTAGGTCCGTAACTTACTGCATGCCCTACGCCCACATCCCAGACTTGACTCCCTGGAGGCTAAAGGAAACCACCTCGCCGACATTTCTGCCAAGAACGCTGCTCTCAAAGGAACCAATAACCCAACCTGTGGCGTGGTCCAAAGGGATGTTTCCCCAAACTTACAATCTAAAAAGTTGGCTAGAGATGTCTAACAACTGGCCCAAGAAAAGGAAACACAAAACTGGAAATCTAGTAACTGCTGATTTGATAAAAAGAGGGAGCTCAGGTTTGGGCCAAATAACCCAGTCGTGCCAGATAATCTAAAATCCCCATTGCTGATTACTGTACATGCATTGAATCATTGGTCTGCTGATAAAATGATAACCTTTATGAATCAGTACCAGGAGGGAAATATTAATAAGGCCACAAAAAGTGTCTACTTTTCTTCCCTCGCTTGCCCAAAATACAGTCCTGGGAAACCTGTCCACACTGCCCCCAGACACTTTCAATTACCCAATGGTTCAAGATTTGAGAAATGGATTACATGCAGCTACCCCCATCTCATGGATAGAAATATGTTTTAGACATGGTTTGTATGTTTTCTCACTGGATTGAGGCTTTCCCTTGTAGGCAGGCTACGGCCTCTCCTGGGGCTAAATTCTGTGAGAAAAGATTATTTTACCTGGGGAACCCACCTTGAACTTCACAGTGACCAGAGAATTCATTTCACCCGCTAGGTGATTCGATAGGTCTGTGCTATTTGGTGGGTTTAACACTTTCACTGTGTTTAACACCCTCCGTCCTGAGGGGTAGTTGAATGCACTAATGGCATTAAGACTATTGGCAAAATTTGTAGAGACCCTTCAAATATCCTGACCAGTAGCACTGCCATTAGGCCTTTTAAGTCTCAGGTCTGCCCCTTTCGGAACTCATAAACTCTCACCCTTTGAGATAGTCACAGGTCACCCACTGCACCTAGCTCCTGCCTTTTTTGATCCACACCTGAAAAAAAAAGGAGACATACTTCAGTATTGTAAAGGCCTTGTTGCTTCTGTTGAGAGTCACCATGCTTCAGTAGAACAATCTTTTCACAACACGCTTCCAGGAGCTGAAGACCTCAAGCATCACTCCTTATATCCCAGAGATTCCGTCTACTGGAAAAGACATCCCCAAAAGACTCTTTTCAACCTTGTTGGAAAGGCCCCTATCGGCTACTGTTAACTAACCCTCACACCACCAACTCCAGGGGTAGACTCTTGGCTTCACAAGTCACATCTAAAGAAAGCGCCAAACCCTAACTGGACCTGCACGCTAACTGGTGACGTGGAGGTAAAGATTTCCAGGAACTGAAGCGGACGACAGCTGAAGGAGACAGCTTCCCAACGATGACCAGACCAGGCCTGCATACTGTCTTTCCCCTGCTCATTCTCCCGTTTCCTTTGCCCGCTGTTTCTTGGGAAGACGATGCCCTTATCTGCGTTTCTCAATCACTTAAAAAAGGGGGAAACGTTTCTGACATGATTCTGTCACCATAAGTTCCAATCTCTTCACGATGTTGGAGACCTCTTGGTCTTACCTGTAACCAGTGTCTCTCTAGTCCCAAATGCCACTGTCATTACACTCTCAAGCCTGTGGATGTTACCTCTCAGGTTAGGCTATGATGGCCAGCTGTTCTATACCTTGTTTCAGCCTTGCCCCGGTGTCACCAATCTAGCACAGTTAAATCCTCCATCTTGGCTAGTTGTATAGTTTCACTCCCCCACATTATTTTCCTTATCTAAGTATCATCCTAAGAAATCACCCAGTGGCATTTGTATGACCCAAGGGTTTTCAAACTGGTTTACACCTCTTTGCAAGGTTTTTATAAAAGACCCCATTAGGAAGCGATGGCCTCTCAAAGAATGACATGTTAATTTTTCCAACCCATAGCTTGAAAGGGTCAATCAGGAATTTCTAGCTAATGAATTCATTAGTAACCAGACCTTAGCTGGAGTCCTCTGTACTCTACCCGGTTTCATTTTTGTTTGTGGTGGACAGCATTTTCCATAGACCTATGAATGCTTTAAATACCTGGCAACTTGGAGGTCATTGTTTATTGGGACATTTAATTGTCCCTGTTAACATCCATAAAACATCAGAGGCCTCCCATTGGTCCACTCCATTAGGTCTCTAGCAAACTTCCGGCGGCGTACGTGACTCCTGGTTTGTTTCCATAGGGAGGGCTTTTCTCCCTTGGGTTGAAGTAAGTGCCAATAAATGCATGATCAGAAATCTCTTCCTTTTACTAACCATTGTCACCCCAATAAATTTTAGTTAAAAAAGAAAAGAAATCTCTTCCTAACGTGGGAGAGCAAGCCGATTCGACAAAGCGATAGCAGCCCAAGAGCGATCAGTTGACTCATTGGCTAAAGTAGTTTTAGACCATTGCATGGCCCTTGATTTATCTTCTTGCTGAACAAGGAGGTGTTTGTGTGATAGCAGATACCACCTGTTGCACATGGATAAATACCTCTAGAGAGATAGAAATTCAGTTACACAAGATCAGGGGCCAAGCACACTGGTTATAGCAAATTTCTCTTGACATTCCACGGTCTTTTGACCTATTTAGCTGGCTACCTTCAGGTTTGGGCTCCTGGTTTTGGACCATCGTACAAACAGGACTTGTCATAATACTTTTAACTCTGGTTAGCATAGTTATTTTCAAGCTCTGTACCTGTGGCCTGTGAAGCCTTTGTAGAAACAATATACCAAATAGGATGATACTAGCTCAGTGCTTGAAGATGGTCTCCAATGCTTGTGACCTTGATAAGTTGGGAAATGCCTGAGAGTTTCCCACCTACCCTTGCTTGTTAATCAAATGGGGCCTCATTCGCTGTGAACTTTCTTCCAGATGTGGGATATGACAACCTGGAAAGCTGTTTCCTGTCATCGAAGGACAAAAACCACCAAATGCGGAAAAACCTTGACTCTTGCTTGATCAGTGATACTTTAGAGGAACAATCTTGATCAAAAGGGGGAAATGTGAACATAAAGGAAACCTCCTTTAAAACGGAGTCTGGAAGTCCTGATGGGGGAGCTCTCTCGCTGGAACCACTCATTACAGCCTACACAACCAGCAGGAAGAAGGAAGAGATTAATTATTTCGACAAAGGAGGACATTTTTCATATAGGAATTTCTGTCTCCTGCTTTTAAAAGAGGGAGGAAGATCGCTCCCTGCCCCAGCAACAGTGCGGTCACCACCAGTTGCAGCCAATGAGAACCCACCACAGCCTCCAACTCTTGTTCTCCTCCAATGAACTTCTGTTCAAAGCAACCCTCCACAGTTTCTTCCTAAAACCTAATAAGAGCCGTCCTTCCTTTTGTCTCTTCGGACTTGCCTCTGGGTCACCATAGTTTGCTTATCCCAAATGGCAATTCTCTGCTCTTCCCGAATAAACTCATTTTGCCGCTTGTAAAATAACTGGCTAGTTTGTTTCTGAGGTCGACACCAGCAAGGCTCCAGCTGTGTGTTCTTGCCGCAGACGGAGAGTGTTTGTGGGGTGGGGCCCATGCCCACTCCCTGTGTGCTGTGCAGCGCCGCCTAACCATCGTGGGCCTGGGCTGATAATTCGGGACACATAGGGCTGGGCGAGCGTGTGTGCCCTGGGGTGCATGTGGGGGATGGGGCGTTGGGGGCCATTTCGGCACATTGACCTCACCTCAGAGACGTTTGGGGAGAGCTCTTCAGGGCTGTTGGGAAGGGGATGGTTATTGCATCATTTCCGGGAAGAAGTCCTGCTGGGTGGGAGATCTTCCTCATGAACACCTTCCGGTGGGTGGGGAGGAATCGTGTTTCTTTTCTGGACCTAGGTTTCCTCTTTGGCAGAGCTGGGAAGCAGAGCTGGTTGGGCTTGAGGTCTCTGAGATCGTATGCACCATTGGCCACGCTGGGTGTGGGGTCAGCAGGATGAGCACTGAGCTGGAGTCGGGGTGTCTGATTCTGGCCCTGCCTCACGAACTGCCTGGGCCTCTGTGTCCTCATCAGTGAAGTGGGGGGGACTGCAGTCTACCAATGTGTTCAGTAGGGGCTACAAATGTTCTGGGTCAAATAAATGTAGAAGTGCTGGAGTTAAAATTTATTAGATGTCTTTGCTGCAGGGCTTCTCAGAGCCTTGAATTTACTGCTTACGTCCGCTGTAACTTGCTGAGAGTACGTGGTGTCTCTCGGGACCTCCCCAGCATCGGCGTCATATACATCACACTTTGGGAACCACCATATGTCTGTGCTGCCAGGTAGCTCACTGCTGATTCTCGGCACAGCTGACAGTGGGTCATGAGACAAAGGAGAGGGGGCCTAGACCCGCCCCCTTTGCGCTTGGCTCTGTCCCATGGCCTCCCTCTCGGCCCACACCATTGCCTGCCCCATCAGCTCCGGCGACCTGTTCTTGTTCCCCAGAGATGGGCCACAGCGGGCCCCTCTGGTCCTGGACTGGCACCGACAAGGCGGGCTCCGTGATGCTGCCAGCTTCCCTGTGGTTGAGGCTCTCTGCTGCTGTGGGGTGGGGGGTGGTCCATTTGTGTCATGGTCACCCCTCCCTCCCTCACTGGGAAGGTGGCAGGGAAACCACTGCAGCCCTCTTGTCTTCTCCCCGTCCTGTGCCCCTCTGCCCAGAGAGTCTGCCAGGCCTCTGTCATGGCCGCGGGGATTGTAGGATTTACCATCTATTCTGAGGTCCCGTGACTCCGAGGCTGCAGGCCTCAGGAACCTATGTGCCAATAGCTAAATGGCTGTTCTCTTGTCTGTGACATTTCAGGGACTCCACGTCAAACTCACTAACCCCCGAGGACACTGAGGACATGCCCCTGGGGCAGGATGCTGAAATCTGCTTGCTGAAGTCCGGAGAGCTGATGTAAGCACCAGGTCCCTGAGCGGGGCTTACCAGGGTGTTGCATTTGGGGCAGAGGAGAGCCAGGCCTGTCCAGTGCCAGAGCCGGAAAGCACCCCGGAGGTGGCTCTGACATGGCCCCGGTGGGGGATTTTTTTTTTTTTACATATAATTTATATACAGTAAAATTCCCCCTTTTTAGTGTACAATGCTTGGACTTTGACAAATAATACAGTGTAATCACCAGTCGTCCTGCCGGGCCTCACACCCAGCTGGCCATCAGCGTATATGACCTCAAGGACCTCAAAGCCCAACCAGCTCTGTTCCCCAATTCTGCCACAGAGAAAACTTAAGTCCAGAAAAGAAAAATGATTTGCTCCCATGTGACCATTCATGCTGAAAATACACACCGGCTCTATCACCCCCAAAAGTTCCTTGTACCCCTTTATAGTCATCCCGCTCTCACCCCTATCTGTGCCCTACATTCTTTTTTGAAAATAACTTTGTTTTCTTATTGTAAAAACAATACATTTTCAATGTAGGAAATGAGGAAAGTAGAGACAAGCAAATCACATTGGTATATAGCCTTCCAGTCTTTTAATACATATATACCTAATTTTTTCTTTTTTAAGATTTTTATTGGGGAATTGGGGGAGGGAACAGCATTGGGGAATCGCGGAAGGGGAACAGACAAGTTTCTGTCCTTTCGTTCTTCAGTCTAGTTGTAGAGGATGGCGCTTCACTGACCCATGTTGGTATTGTGATCCTTGCGCTCTTCCCGGGTGGGGCAGATTGGTCGCCGGCCACTGGATGGCCGCTCACGGCAGCTCACTCCAGCTGCCAGCCAGCCCCACGGCAGCCCAGCTCCAGCTGTTGTTCACCATCTTAGCTTAGAAGGCGCAGTGTCACTGGCCCATGTAGGATCCGAACCGGCGGCCCTGCTGCTCAGAGCTCGCACTCCCAAGCCAACTCTTAACCAACAAGCCACTCTGCCAGCCCATATACCTAATTTTTTAACATAAACATCTTATTTTGCATCCTTTTTAAACTTAATACTGTACATTTTTCCCATAGCATCCTTTTTCTCCAGTGTTCTGTCCAGTAGCTGCATAACAGTCATTGAATAGATTCAGTCACTCATCACAGATGTTTATTCAGCACAGGTACTGTTCTAAGTACTTCGAGTATATCAGTGAACAAAATAGAAAAAGATTCCTGCCCTCATGTTCAGCTTGTCAGCAGGGGCTGACAAACAATAAATATGAGTAAATATAAGTAAATTACGTAGTCTGTTACAAGGTGGTGCTTGCTATGGAAAAGAAAAAGTAAGGATAAGAAGGGAAGGGAATTTGCTGTTTTAAAGAGTGACACTAAGATGGTAAGGCTTGAAGGAGTTGCCATGTAGATATATGAGGGAACAGCGTTTAGGCAGAGGAAACAGTCAGTGCAAAGGCCCTGGGGCAGGATGGTGCCCGGCACATTCAAGAAACCAGGAAAGGGCCAAGGTGGCTGAAACAGAGAGCAAGGGAGACCTAGTCAGAGAGGGAATGGGGTCTACATCACATCAGACCTGGGGCCATCTTGAGGACTTTGGTTTTTAAGCTAAGGGAAATCGGAACCCCAAAATGAGGTTTGGAACAGAACAATGACTTAATCTAGTTTACATCTGAAAAAGGATTGTTCTGGTTGCCATGTGGAGAATGACTAGAGGGACAAGGGCAGAAGTAGGGGGGCCAGTAGGATTTACATTTACGACGTGAGTCTTGTAGACAGTAGGCTTCTTTCATTTAAGATTATATTTGAGCAGAGATGGCAAACGCTTGATTTGTTTTTATTAGCATTTCCTTTGAGGAAACAGTATTGTTCTCTCACTGGCCAGATGGTGTCGGGAAAGGGTAAAAAGACTAAAGGCACAACCCAGATAATGGTGATGCAAGGGGAGGATTCGGGAACGTGCAGTTACAAAATGACCCGGCATTGGCGGGCATCCTGCCACTGAGTGGCTGCAGACATGGTGGTACCATAACATTGCATGTTACAACAAACACCCATTTTCCTCAGTGAACCCCTCTACCTACTCTCAGAGTCTTGAAAACTAAATATTGGACAAGACCTTTGTTCCCATATTAGAAATAAAGCTTAACACATAGAAAAGTGTTGCATGGAATTAAATTTTCACAAAGGTGAATGACTTAGAGCTGTTTTTTAGAGCATTTGGATCTCTTCACCATTGATTAGTCTCGTTAGCATAGCTTTGGGGAGTATTTCCATCCGTCCCCACAGCCTTGGAGGCAGAAAGAATGGACAGCACCACTTACTTGCTGTGCCGTCTTGGACAACTTACGTAACCTCTCTGAGCTTTGGTTTCCACCCCTGTGTTAAAGCGGACAGTAATACATTTTCTCCAGGAAAAGCAGGTTGGTGTAGTAGAAAGGTGATGAATGGCTTTGGATCAGACCTGTGTAGACCTGGATCAAGTTTCTTAGTCTTTTACACATGAGCTGCTTTCTGCACAAAATGGGGGCTTGATGCTTCCTCACGTAGCCCTTGGGATGCCACGTGATGCTGGCGAGCAGAGGGTCCTGGCACGTAGTGGCCCCCACCTTGCCTTTCCACAGTTGAGATGAGACTGGCCCAAGGTCACAGCACAGCCAAGTTATAGCCCCAGAGCTAACATGCTGCCTGTGGAGCTGCACATACAGGAGGGGGCACCACTCAGGCGAGACCGGCAGCGTCAGGGAGACGTCCCCATTCAGGTTCAGTTCATCCTCTCATGTAACACTCACACCAGTAAGGAGGCAGGCATGGTCAGCCCCGTTTGCAGGTGAGATTGAGGCTTAAGAGAGGGTAAGCCCTGCGGCAGGTATGAAGTGAGGCAGGTACCAGAGCCCAAGTCCCTTTGGCTCCACACCTCACTCTTCACATCACACTGTGGTCCAGCAGAGGGCCCCGCAAGCAGAGGAACTCACTAAACCCTTAAACTGTTGGAAGAAGATCTTACACACTTAGCAAGAGTTAGAACCAGGGACACAGCCCCAAGAAGCCTTTCTCCCCGAGGCCATCATACCAGCCCTACCTTAAAAAGACCCTGGGGTGTTGCATTTAGGAAAAGTCAGGGCACCCCCTTGGAATCTTGCAACAGGCCCCAGATCTTCACTGAGAGCCCACCAAAAGGGCAGGAGGTTTCTAATGATGGATGTGCTTGCTGATGGTGTTAATTAGATAAAAGGCGTGGGGCATGGAACTGGAGAGAGAAAGGGGCAGCTGAGCCGCAGGGCACGGAGAGCTACAGAAAGCTGCGGCCTCTGCACTCGCTCCGTCTCTGAGGGACAGGGAGCGGCTCAGGACGTCCTCCCGGTTCCCACGGGCTTGCCGCTACCACAGCAGCTCCGTGCAGGCAGGGACTGTCATCTGTTCTTTCACCCCTGTCCCCAGCGCCTAGAACCATGCCAGGCGTGTAGTAAGGTGCTCAGGAAGCGTCTGTTGATGGGAGCTGCACATCAGGTGTTCTCGCATAACGAAGCGTGTTGGACGAGGTTACCCAGAGCTTATCCTCCCAAGAGCCTCCAGGTCTCTGGCCACCTCTAAGCCCCAGACCAGCTGACCAGCAAACTCCGACACTTAGCCCACTTTGATCAGGTCCATCTGTGCCTTTGTCTTTCAGGATAAAATTACCCCTCACGGTGGAAGAGATTACCAACTTCGGGGAGGGCAACAGGGAGCTGTTTGTGAGGTCCGGTACCTATAGCCTCATCCCCATCACCGTGGACGAGGCAGGCCTCACCATCAGCTGGGTCTTCTCCTCTGACCCCAAGAGTATCTCCTTCAGCGTGGTCTTCCGGGAGGCAGAGGACACACCGCTGGAGCAGTGTAAGGTAAGGCCGGCTCCTGCCAGCGGGCCCTGCTCACACGTCAGAGGCATGGGCAGGCCTTCCCTGGAATGTTCTGGGCCCCAGTTCTGAGAGGGACATGAAGAGAAGCCAGGGTGGGAGAACCTCTGGACTGTGTTGCACAGAGCAGGCCGAGCACCTGGCCTTGTCCAGCTTGGGGAAGGAAAGATCGGAAGCTCAGGAGAGCCGTCTGCAAATGTCCGAGGGTCACTCCTTTGTCAGCTTTAGTTTGACCTTGGGATAGATCGGTAGGTGAAACTTACAGGAATAGAGAAGTACAGTAATACCTCGGTTTGCAAGCATAATTCATTCCAGAAACAAACTACTCATATTGCAAGACATCGCTCATTTACCAAGTTAAAATGTATTATTAGGTTGGTGCAAAAAACTTTTGCACCAACCTAATAGATATGTTTGCTCGTCTTGCGGAACGCTCGCAAACCACGTTACTCGCAATCCAAGGTTTTTACTGTATAACTAACTTAGTTTAAGGATCATTATTTTTTATTATTAGTTTCAGGCGTAAGGGTCATTTTTTAACAGAGCCGTGCAGAGCGAGAATGGGTCACTGGGAGGTGGCAACCAAGGTCTCTGCTCTGGCTGTTAGCTTCGGATGTTCAGCCTCTTAACTCAGAAACATCAAAAGAGACACGTAGCCATTGTGTCACTTGGGTGATTGGGCTTGAAATGTTGGTGGCAGATACCAGTTCATAAACTCCTAAGACACTGTACGCTTGGAATGTTGACAGTGGCCTGGACCATAGTTCTCAGCCTGGGCCGCTCATTAGAAACACCTGGGGAGCTTGTTTAAACCCACTCCCGAGGCCACATCCCAGACACTAAATCAAAATGTCTAGGATGGGACCCAGGCATCCCTAGGTGGTGCCAGTGAGCAGCTGAGGCTGAGAACCACGGGGCTAGATCCAGGGGAGGAGGTCAGAGGGGAGGATGGGTGGACTCCGCGCCAGGAAGGTGAGCAGGACCCGGTGGCTGATGAGTGCGGGGCGAGGAGAGGGAGGGGTGGGTCCCGTTCCTGCATGTGCAGGGGTAGTGGAGGGAGAGCTGCCAGACATGCTGGACGGGGCTTAGGGTGGGTCCTAGGCCGTTAATACAGTTGCCAAAATCTCAGTTTTTCAAGAATCGAGACAGAAAAGCAATTTGAAGTCTTTGCGATAATACCCGTTCATCCTTCGTGCGTGTGGCCCGCCGGGTGCCAGAGCTGCAGGAGAGCCCGGCCGGGCAGGGCGGACACACAGTCCACTGCTCCTGTTGCCATGTCCACGTGGAGGCCCGTCTGTCCACTGCCGTTTGCTCTCCTCTCATCCCTGCCCTGTGGGGATTGTGTGTCATTTCTGTCCTCTTCAGCTTCACTCTTTAAATACCAGTCTAGCCCCCCGAGTTGGCTTTGTGTATCGGAGTCTCGTGTTCGTTCTCATTTGAACGCAGCTCTGCCCTTTCCTCTCAGGAGCTGACAGCCGCGCCCCCTGCGTAGCTTTGGAGCCCTCCCTCCCTGAGAGGTCGCCACCCTGCAGCCCGGGGGTCCTGGCATGCAGCCTGAGAGTGGCCTCGGGCTCGCCTGACGACTGCGCGGGGAGGGTGGCGTATCACTCGGGGGCAGGTCTTCGTCCCCGCTGCGGGTGAGGAAGCTGAGATGCAGAGTGACTTGCCTATGCACTTGTCAGCTCTGTGCTGAGAAACCGCTGCCCGGCTAAGGACAGCTCCTTTGCTGTTCGCCCTCCTGTTCCCAAGGCCACCAGGCGCCTAGCACTGTGTCCATCTAGATTAGACACTGGAAGGTTTGGCAGGAGAGAGGCAGGTGACTGTCAAGTGTCCAGGCCTTTGCCATTCCGCCTGCCCACACGTAGCTGAGCCGTGGGCCTCTCCCTGGCTCGGTCACTCACCCACCAAATCCTCATGGCCCTGGGAGACCCGTGTAGTTCCTGCCAGGAACCAGGAGCTCAGGGACCTGCAGCAGCCGCCCTGGTCTCTGGCTCCTGGGCGTTACGACTCCCGTTGTCTTTCCCGCAGTGGACACCAGAGGGCAGGAGGAGCCCATCTGTAGGGTGAGCGAGCTGGGTGCTTAGGTGTTCCTCTGCCTTCACAGGCCCACTGTCAGCAGCCAACTGTGGGTGGGGGTGGTTGTTGCTGACTGAGGTCCCCCAAGCAGGGCACCTGTTCCCAGGCAGGCAAACATCCCAGCGTCTGTCCTGGGGACTCCCCACGTGACCCCTGACCAGCCTGGGTCTCACTGGAAACACTGGGATGCAGTGCGTGTTGTAGCACTTAAGCTTCGTGAGCGTGGAGCTGCAGACACGGGACTGTGCTGTGTCCTCACAGTCTGCTCACAACCATTTACTGAGCTTGTGCCGTGTCCTGGGCTCTGGGGGACCCACTGAGGATAGAAAAGGACAACATGGGATCCGTCCTTGAGGAACTCCCGGTGTAATCAGAGCGAGACCCTAGAAAATAGACTGCTGTGATTCCTGGGGGGGGGGTGAGTGTCGTGATCGGTGGGTGGGCACTGTGGGGTACCCAAGAAGGGCACCTAACCCAGCCTGGGGGCCAGCGATCAGGGCAGGAGACCCCTGGGCCAGACCAGGAGAGCCATGGGGGGAGGTGAGGGGACGTAGGTTAGAGCAGCGTCCAGGTAGAAGGAGCAGCACAGCAAAAGGCCAGCCCCATCTCAGGTGGCACCTGTTAGACATCCCCCACCCTGGACCACCCTCTCTCCAGAGTGATGTCTTCCATCAAGGACATGCCTTGACACCGAGATTAGAGACTGTGAATTTGGGAAGGCGCTTGATAAGAGAAACAGTAAATCAACGACTTGAGGCTACCTGTGTGCAAACCACTGGGGACAATCAGAGAACAGGACACAGACCCTGCCCTCTGTCTGGGCAGAGCGCCCATGTTTGGCCCGAGAAGCTCGGGGCCACAGAGGGAGTCAGGGGAGGAACCAGGACGGGGAACAAGGACCTTTGACTTTTACTTGTTTAAATAGCTTTATCAGGATGCACTTTACATACCATATAATTCACCCACTTAAAATGTACAGTTCGTCAGTTTTTTTAGTATATTCACAGTTGTGCAACTGTCACCACTGTCTACTTTTAGATCACTTTCATCATCCTAAAAAGAATTCTGGACCCATCAGCAGTTACTCCCCAACCTCCAGCCCAGCAACCACCAAGCTGCTTTCTCTGCTTATGGACTTTCCTCTTCTGGACAATTCACGTCCATGGAATCCCACAACATGTGGCCTTTGTGACGGGCTTCTTCTGTTTAGCATAGAACCCTTGCTTAGTACCAGGACCTGGAGCCACTAGAGCCCAGAGACAGATCAATTAAACCAGCGTAGACTGTTTTGCAGACACAGCTCATAAATCGGGGGGTATGGACACTGGAGGCCAATGGGAGACGTCCCCGGAGCTCACATGGTGGAGTCCTGTCTCTCTCGGGTCTATGCCAGTCAACTTCCCATCAGTTCAGCTGCGTGAGCTTTGACACCAGAGCCTTTAGGAAACTCCCCTAGAGATTTTTTCATTTAAAAATAACGAGAGAAGTTTACAGATTTTGACCATGGTAGAAAACTAGCAGTTGGAATGAATGAAAACTAGAATAGGATGTTTGAAAGAAATGAAGAGTATTATTTTAAACGTAGCCTCTTCCAGGGACCTGCCTTAACAAGCTCTTGGTTGTTGCTCTGTAATCAAGGTAGTGACTGTAAAGGTAGGAGGTGCAGGGTGCACAGGTGTCCCCATGGAAACAGCAAGCCTTCCTCCCAGCCGCTCTTCCACTTGTGCTTGCTGGAGTGTTAGGCCAGGCTCAGAACTTTTAGATCATGGACCACAGAAACCGACCCAACCACTCAGCTTCCCGGCATCCTTAGTCCCTGGTGGAATTAGAATATCATAGAACGTTAATGGAACTAATGAGATAACATGGAGAGTGGCTGCCACAGAGCCCCCGCGCAGTAGGTCCTCATGCATCTCCGTCCCCTCCAGGTTGTCTTGGCCCATCCTACTCCCTTCCCACCACTCCCTTCCAGCCAAAGCGAATGTACCGTAGTGTCAGGAACACGCTGTGTATGCACGCTCTTTCTCCTGTGCCTTTGGCACCTCCCTTTTGATTTCTCTTAGACCCATGTGTTATTTACAGGTGATTTAGTTTCCAAATATTTTGTGGTTTTTCCAGAGATCTATTTATTTCTAACTTAATCCCATTGTCAGAAAACACACTTTGTATGACATGAATCCTATTAAATGTAAGTAGTAGTTTTGTTTCATTTTTTTTTGACAGCCTAGAATATGACATACGTGGTGAATGTTCCAAGTGCACTTGAAAAGAATGTGTGTTCTGCTGCTGTTGGGTGAAATGATATATATATTTTATATATATATCAGTTAGATCAACTTAGTTGCTAGTGTTGTTCAAGTCTTCTGTTTCCTGATTGAGTTTCTGTCTACTTATTCCCTCCATTATTGAGAGATATTGAAATAGCCAACTATAATTGTAAATTTATTCTCTTCTTCCTTGTAATTCTACTACTTTTTTGCTTCATGTGTTTTGAAACTCTGTCATCGGGAGCATAAATGTGTAGGATTGTTATATCATCTTGATGATTCACATCTTTATCATTATGAAAACTATTCCTGGTATGTTCTTTGATATATAATCTACTTTGATATTAGTGTAGTCAGTCCAGCTTTCTTTTGATTCGTGTTGCATGGCATGTCTCTTTACATCCTTATACTTTTAACCTGTTTGTATCTTTATATTTCAGTTGCATTTCTTGTAGGCGTGATGGGGTTGGGTCTTGCTTTTATCCAACCTGAAATCTCTGCCTTTTAATTGGGATGTTTAGACCATTTACATTTAATGTGAGTGTTGATCAGGCCAGGTTTGAGGATATCATCTCACTGTTTGTTTTTTATTCGTCCCATCCGGTGGTGGTTCCCTTTTTCTCTCAAAGCGGTGGGCCAGGGCAGTTGAAAGGCTCACCTCGTCTCTCAAAAATCACTGTCCTTCATGGCCTGATGCCCATTGTCTTGAAAACTGTTGTTTTATATAAAACTAGGACCCACAGTGGATGGCCAGACAGATGGATTTCACCTAGAGTAAGCTCCAGCTTCCTGAAGCCAGAAAGGGCTGCTTCTCCAGACAGCGGGGTGTTCTGGCACCTGGCCGTGGTCACAGGAGGCTGGGGCACTGACCAGTTCATACAATTCTGGATGGAGTTCGTACCGACAGCCTGCCCCCTACCACGAGTTATCAACAAACCCAGGGCATGTGGAAGGCATCCAGCACTCCTGGGGGCTGATCCCAGCCCCCACCCCAGCTCAGCTTTGACTTCCGACAGGACACTCAGCCTCCCTGGGCCTCAGTTTCCTCCCCCAAAATAAAGGGCCTGCCCAGAGGATCCACGGGGTCCTTTCAGCCTCTGTGATGCTTTCATGTTGCTTTCCTCCCAGGTTCTCATTCCCACCACCCGATGCAATTCCCACAAGGAGAACATCCAGGGCCAGCTCAAGGTGCGCACGCCAGGCATCTACATGCTCGTCTTCGACAACACCTTTTCCAGGTAGGGGCCCCTCATCCCTCAGCATTCAAACCTGCCACCTGCCACCCGGCCTCCGGAAAGAGGCGGATAGTAAAAATAACCGTCCAACTATCAGCAATGTATTACTAATAGTTCGATTTTAGACCCCTGTACTACAGTGGTCCAATGTCCGTTATCGGTTTTATAACACACAAGCTAATGCCTCCAGTCTGACCGCACGTCGGGTGTGTTGTTGGCCGTCTACTCCTAGTAACTCCCTTAAGCCCCACAGTATCCCCAAGTGCTGGGTCCGTCTTTCTCCTCATGTTACTGCTGAGGGACCGAGGACCAGAGGGCTAAAAGAGTAGCACTCCCAAGTTACAGAGCTGGTGGTGGAGCCGGATTTGACCAGAGTGGCTCAGCTCCAGACTCTGGACTCAACGGGCGTGCTCTCCTGCCTCTCTCTGATGTTCCAGGTCCCACTGCCCAGCCCAGAGAAGGCTCAGTAAATACAGTGGGAAGGTGGGTGGGTGGATGGG
>NW_017731368.1:3877375-3943509 GCF_001890085.2 Hipposideros armiger
TGGGTGGGTGGATGAACAGGACTGGGACTGGGAGGCGAAGCCCCGGGGCCTTCCTGTCATGGGGGTGGGAACATTGTGTGCCGTCTCTGGGAAGCACTGTGTCAAAGCACCCGATACAGGTCCAGGAATGCAGAGCTGGGGACGGAGGCCGGGAGGGGCATGAGAGTGTAGGGACATAAGGCCGGAGGGGCGGCCAGGGAAGGAAGTGGAGAGGACCAACACTGGTTGAGCACCTACCGTGAGCTGGGGCTCATGGAGACAAGAGACAGGGGAGCTTAAGGTTGCTGGCACCTGTCCCTTCAGCATAAGCCCTTACTTGGGGCTGCCTCTTTTACGAGACAAGCCTGATCAGCACCCAGCCACGTCCTCTCTGAGTGGGGCCCCGAGCTAATGGCCACACCCCCATACACAGGCCGCTTTCCCAATCACTTCCTAGAACTCTCTCGGGGGAAACAGTGCCAGCCTCTCACCAGCTCCAGGCCTTGTACGCCCAGCGCTCATGGCCAGAGGCGTCTGCCAGAGGAGAGCTGGGAGAGGGAGCTTCTCGCCTCGCCCCTCTCCTGCCCCGGCCCTACACACCCCGTGAACGTGACACGCCTCGAGTTAGCAGGACTCTTGGGCATAGGCCCGGCATGTCCAGAGAGCTGCCTTTAGAGACCTCCCCAGAGTGGGCGGGGTCCCCCAGGCACCGGCTCTGCCCTTCCCTCTGTGGGTTCTGTTTAAGCCCCAGTTCCCCTAGTGGCTCAAGTATTGTCACTCACTGAGCTTCACTGCGGGTTGACAGAGAGGCTGAGGAGAGTCATGTTGAGGGCAGAGTGCAGCCCCAAGCAGGCTCCCAGTTATCACTGGAGGTGGCCATGGTGCTGTGACAAACTCTGGCCTTAGCCTGCTGAGGCCATCTCAGGGGCCTGCTCGAAATTTCCAAAGGTGGGTGGCAAAACAGATTTAGGTGTCCAGTCAGAATGAAACCCATACTCACTTCCACCGTCTATGGCCTCTCAGCATCTGCTCCATCCACTTACCCCCATGCAGTACAGACCACCCAGGCCCCTGAGAACCCCCAGGCCTTTTCAGAGCAGCAGAGAAAAATGGAGCAGTTCACAGCGTCGGACCGAGTGGGCGTTTCTGCACCCAAGCCCCAGGAAAGTCCATGATGATGTCCCAGGACCCCTCGATTCTTTGGCGAGAACTCTGCTGGGCAGACAAGAAATGGGGGGAGGGGCCTGGAAGAGTCCACGCACTCTGCGGGGCCCAGGCCTGTGAGCAGAGCTCTCCCCACCAGGTCCCCTGTGAAGCCACCACACCCACCGGGTCACTACAGCCACCGCAGAGGCCCCAGCTGCAGCCGCTGCACCCCTTTCGGCTCTCGGAGTAACACCCTTTCCCATTTCTGTTTCCTCAGGTTTGTCTCCAAGAAAGTATTTTATCACTTGACAGTTGACCGGCCTGTGATCTACGATGGAAGTGATTTCCCGTAGCTGCACGCACCTGGACTGGACTAGTTTCACTTTATCCACAGGAAACACTACTCCCTCACCTGTCACATAAAACACTAAAAAAAAAAAAAAAAAGGCAGCCGCTCTGAAGCTGATCCACCAACTATGCAACTTGGGCGACGGGCCCGTGGCCGCCCCTCACAGCTGCGTTGTCCGGGAGTGCTGTGCACGGGCACCCCCGAGGCTTCTAAGGGCTCAGGCAGCGTTTCCACCGGTTAGGGACCCCGCTGCTCTACACCCAAAGGGACGCTCTGCCAAAGGGCTGAACACTCAGGAGACCATCGGCCTCTCCTAAGGGGCACAGTGGTTCCAAACCTCCTCTGAAGAGTTTCACAGGCTGGAGGTGATGCCAACTGCTGTTCATGGAGAGAGCTGCCCTGCTCTGCTCAGCCGGGGCCCAGGCATCCTGGGTGAACATGAGCCGGGATGCCCTGGCCAGACCCTGAGGCCCTCGGGTCCTCCCAGGAAAAGGAGGCATCAGGGACCTCGTGAGATTCAGGGCGCCCCGGGGTCCCTCCCAAGGTCTCCACCAGCCTCTTCCCCTCATGTTCCTGCCCAAGTTGGGGGACTGCTCCAGAAATGGCACGTTCAGAGGGGCGTCTAACTGCACCTCCCTCCTGGCCCTTCTGCCCGGGCAGTTGTGTCGTCCAGCAGAGCCCTCCACTCAGCCAGGCCTCTCACCTGCACAGCAAAGCACCCTAAGCAGGGCTGTGCGTTGGTCTTAGGTCCCCCTCATCTGCCGGCCGCCTTTGTTTATATAGGTAAGAGCTTCTGCCTCACCTGCAGATATGTTCACTAATGATCCAAATCAGGGTAAGAACCACTTTCAAACATGGGGGCCTGCTTAACAAGTCTTCGGTAACTCAAGTGCAAACACATAACTCGTGAATCTGCTCTTTGTTCACTTTCTGAGCCCTACTCCCCACCTGCCACGTTTCCCGGCACCCCATTTGCCCACTTCCTGCTGCTCAGCCTGTACGTGACGCCCAGAAGCCATTTCCTCTGAGGGCAGATGGACCCTGTTTCCTTTTCCTGGACAAGGAGATAACCGTCCTATTCTCTGTGACCCTTTCTTCTCCCACCACAGACAGTTCACCTGTGGTGGCCTCTGTGTCTTTTTCACAGAGGCCAGCCGCCTGTAGCCAGGACCCTGGTGCGTCCACAGGTGAGCAGAGTGTCCGGTGAAGCGACCCACGTTGGCCCGGGATGAGGGGGAGGGCCCCGGGCAGCGTGTCTGAGGCTCTGCGTGCTGGGCCCGGGCAGCCCTCCAGCTAGCCTGGCGACCCAGGCAAGTCACACCACCTCAGAACTTCCTTGGTCATCCACAAACCTGTTCTGACTGGTTTGGAGAGCTTGAGAATGGGTCAGGGACCCCAGGCTAAGTCCAGCACAGACCCCATCCCCACTTTCACCAGCAGAGGACGCTAGGGGGCGGGATAAGAGGGAATGACTCCTGCAGTGGACTTAGACCTTTCGTTTAAACAGGAGACTTGAGCAAGGCCAGTCAATTTAAGTGGAGCATGGGGATTGGTGAACAGAACCTTCCAGAGAAAAGCTGGGCCTCTTTTGCTCTCTCCTCGGAGCAGCCTCCTCTGGCAGAAAGCCATCAGGGTCTCTAGCATCTCCTTTGGGGCAAGGCCTTGATGGTGCTCAGCGCCACAGCAGAAATGGCCAGGCCCCCGGAGACTTCCTAGCCACCTGCTTTGTCCTCAGGCTTGCTACAGCCTGAGGGTTGGTCCAGAGCCAGCTAGCCTGCCTTTTAATCCACCCAGCCCCTAGGAAAGGACCAGAAGGAGCTGGTTCATCACATGAAAGAAACGGACAGTTAAAAGAGAACCCAGAGCAGTCTGGGTTCTGGTTCTGAGCTCTCGGCGTTCCCAGGATACTGTGGAGACTGGCCCAGCCAATGGCCTGCTGGTGTCATCACCACCATCCGCAGCCAGAACCAGAATCTAGTGAGTAGCTGATGTTTCCATCCAAGACCGGCTCTGAACCTCTGTCATTCAGCCCAGTAGGCGACCTGCTGCAGCTCTAAAACCACTGGGCTCTTCAGCCGAGAGCCCCCCCCCCGCCAGGAGAGCAGGGGCCCCTTGTGGTGTGCGCCCCTCGCGCGCTGACTGCAGTTGACTGCTCCCCAGCGGTCACGTCCTGCCTCTAGCGTGTTTATTATTTGTGCTGGACGGACTCCTGTCCTTTGTTAGTTTGCTGTGCAGGCTCGAGTGTACCATGCGCTCTGCAGCTAGAGAACATCTTGGCCTATTTGAGTGTGGCTTGTATAAATAGCTTTATTATTTTAAACAGGTTCCCAGCTTTACTGAGGTTTGGGGGTTGGCGTACTTTGAAAACAATGCAAATGACAATGAAGTACAACTATTGAAGCCCAGCCAATAGACAGGATTACACCAGAAATCAAGAAGAAAACATCCTTGAGATCCCAGATCACTATTAAAAAAGTAAAATCTAAAAACCCAGCAGCCCCTTGATGGTCCAGCTCTCTGAATAACACTTATTTTTTAGTATTGATGCCAGCTGCCTTGTGCACCCCGGCCTCAGAAGCTGCTGATCAATCTCACCAAGTGGGCAGCCTCTTTCAGGGACACTCACCCACAGCAAGGCAGCACATGTGGGATCAAGTGGCCTCTACCGAGCACTGGCTGGAGCCCACTGGACTCCAGGTTGACAGAACTAAAGCAAAGAAATTCTCAAGCAGGAATCTAGAACCAAAAAACCCCACAGGGTTTGGAAAGTAGAAATGAAAAGCCCCGTAATGTAACTCGAAAATCAAGGGGATGGTTTTTCTGAACTTTTTCAGTTGTCACCACCTGAGGTGGCGAAGCCATTGCAGATCCCATGTAAGGAAATCCCCGCTTGGGGACGAAATCTTAGAGCCTTGTCTTTCGATACTGGTTAGATGTCCACTGATAAGAGTTTTACAGGAGTTTTATTTGTAAAAGTTCACATTGGTAACCACGTGAGGCGGCCATCCTTGACTCAGGTGTTGAGAATTAAAGCAGAGAGAAGCCATTTGTGGTGCTTAGAGCCAAGAGTCGCCCTGCAGAGACAAGTCAGCCAGCTGTCCACGCTGGCAAAACACCCAAAAGACACTTTCTGGTGGAACTTTGGCTAAGTTTTTCTCATTTCGTTGTGATTCTACCAAGAAAACAGCAACAACTAAATTAGTAATAACTTTTCCCTCTTGAGCACTTTTTTAAAATAATGAAGTATATCTTTAAGTTTAGGGAGGCTTCCGTAGAACCTTACGACGAGCGTTATCCAGAGACGCTCCTGCCTCTGGTGGCTGCAGAGTACACCGGCCTCAGTTGGACGCCCTCCAATCAGAATTGCACTGTAACTGACTATTCTCACAGCCTTATGGGATAGTGGGTCTGGGAGCCCAGTTCATTCTTATCTGCCAAAGAATTACCCAGAAGCACATCAAATGCCAACACCCCACCTGCACAGTGGGGATGAGAAACGTTTGTATCCCAGAACATATTCCTTTATAGCATCTGCTGCACCATTTGGAAATATTCTTAACCTCAGGATTTAAATAAACACTGACATTGAGAGTACTGTCGCCTTTCATTTGTTGGGACATAAGGTGTGCGATGAAGTTACCTGGACCAGGGTCGGAGTTGAGCTGCCCTGCCAGCAGATGGGCCATCATATCAGACCGAGGCTTTTCAAAAGCCAGATGTCCTGAGAGGTCGCCACACCACCTGATGCCTGGATACTTCCCAGTGTCCTCAGGCTGGTGTTCAGGTGGCTGAGCCGAGGCATCCTTCCAACCACTGCCCTCTGCCCTCCTCAGTTCAAACGTCCCCAGCCCTGTCTCCTGGCACTCGGAGCACCGTGAGCCAGCAGCAAACCTCTGGTTTACCAGCATAGTGAGGTCGGGGGAGAAGGTCATGGATGGCCTAACGCCACAGTCCAATCTGGTACAAAGCTGGGCAAGACTGCCAGGCCAACGCAGCGGACAGAGGGAAGAGTCTATGCTCCCACCGCAGCTTACACGGATGTTGCTGGGTCAGGCCCGGAGTGGCGTGTCCCAGCCACACTCCTGGAGCAGTCAGATGAAGCTCAGGCTGGGCAGTCCACATCCGCACTCACCTCATAGCCCACCTCTGGGGATGACAGGGCTTCTTCTCTAGTGCCCTGTACCTCACAGAACACCTCCCAAACCCTGTTGCCTCCAACCCTCCCTCCTCCAGCCCCCTCCTGCCCCCAGATCCTCTTCTTTAATCAGTTATTCAGGAATAAGTTACCCTGTCTGCATCGGTGTTCTCCCTGGAATGCAAGGACCGGGTTCGTCCATCTTCACCTCCATCCTTTCCCTCACCCCCACAGCATCGAGCACTCTGCCAGACAGGAGAGCGATCAACAGTTACTGAACCCGTAAGGACACCGGTCAGCTATAGGCCATCAACAACCCCGTTGGCCAAGTCAGCCAGGGACAGAAGCCCCTGGAACTCCATGGCAGAGGAGGGCCAAGGGCAAGCCTACAGGAGGAGGTTGGGGGAGGATGGAGGTGATCTGAGCGGTCACTTGACTCTCCCTCCTGCACCCCGTCTTGTATTAATGGTGCCCTCAAATCAAGCTTCAGTCTGTCCAGTGACCAGCTCGAAGTAACGGGAGGTTGGTTCATCTATGTGCCCAAATCAGTGCAGTGGAAGGATTTCTTTGTTAATAGAACAGCCCCTCCGGAGGCTTGGTCTCTTAGACGGGTTGGAATGAGAGAGAACCTACCAAGACACGTCGAAGTGCATCCGGGGGTGGGATCTGGGGGCCTCTGTCAGAACCCCCATCGCACCTCCCCCCACATACTAAACCCCTGAGCAGACTTAGTACTTCGATGACCAAAGTCCGCTCCAGATTCCCCAAGCCCCACACTCAACCCCAGGATCCTGGCCCATCTCAGTGCTGCCGGCACCCTGGCACTTGGAGGGACCACGACTCTTCCAGCCACGTCGCCCCGTGGTGCTGGGGCGTGTTGTGGTCCCCGGGTGACTCAGAAGGACACCCAGCAAGGTCGCCCTTTCGGTTTGAAGATGCGTGGGAAAAATCTGGTGAGAGGAGCTCGCCGCCCACACATGTCTGAAAAGCAAATAGATGGTGAAAACCCAAGATGAGAAAGCAGACTTTTTTTGAGGGAGCCATGAAGAAGCAGGGGGGAGCGCATAGCTATTATGAAAGCCTTTCAAAGTGGGTTAGGGTTGAAGGAAAGGTCAGCCTTTTACTTTTCCCACACGCGATGTGTTCTGAAGAAGGATAGTAAAGCTGATGCGTGAGGGCCAGCCTCTGGTCTTGGATGTGTGTCCCCTCCCCCCCATCTCGGGGCTCTGTGGGAGGACAAAGACTGCGATTTCCTCACACCTCTGGCCTGCATGTACTGAGGTTATCTCAGAGGTGGCAGCCCCATCTGAAGCCTGGGGATGAATGAAGTCTGCTGAGCTAAAAAGTGAACAAAATGAGACGCCTCACCAGGCCCGAGACGTGTGCGTGTCCTTACCGAAAAGTACCTCACTTCCTGGCCAGGTTTTGCTTTGGCCGGTGGCTTCATGGAATCATTAAAGAGAAGGTGATTTCAGGAGGCTCTCCCAGGTTTCTGCTCCCAAGAAGCCTCTGAGCCATGAAAGAGAAGGAAACCATTCCTGTGAGGCCCAAACCTCCATCTGCCAGGTCAGTGGGACAGGCGTCATCTCCTCCTGGCGTTAGAAAGGAAAGTAAGTGAGGGGGGATAAGGATGGGAGAGCAAAGGTGCGGGAGAAAAGAGGGCGAGCAGGAAGGGCCTTCTCAGAGGCTTCGAGGAGGTCTGGACCGGAGGCCAGATTAGCAGAGGCCACCTTTCTCAGTGGAAGAAAGGAGCAGTGGGGAAAGTGGCGGCGTTGGTGTGACGAAAGCCAACTACCATGTCCAGCGGAGGCGACATTATAGTGGGAGCAAGATGGGGACTGCTTACTAAACAGACACCAAAGCGGTGACTACAGAATAGAAGAGTCCAGTTTCTACTTCTGGCTCCGAAGGCCTGGCATGCTTTCACGCGAAGGGCCTGGGGAGTGGCGGCACCATCCGTCCTCCTAAGAAACCTTTGCCCAAGAAGGAGGCCCATGTGTGGAACCAAAAGCCTTCGTAAAGACAGCCCTTCTCCACCAGCAAGGGTCCCCACAGAATGGTTGGGTGTTCTCAGAAAGAGGACCGTGTGTCCATGCCCCAAGATGACCAGTGGAAGAGGGGCAGGGAGCCAGAAGCCTTGTCGGACCAGCCCTAGAGCCTCGTCGGTTACCAAGGCTTCAGCCATCAGGCTGTCAGGAGAATCCCAACTGACCCAGGGCTCATTCTTGCTCCAGAATCAAACTGTTCATTTAGTGTCAGTTCATATAAAGCAAGTACCAAAGAGTTTTTCAGAAGAAAGTTCTCTTATTTTGGTTACCTGGTGGCCTATTAAAAGGCAGAGTCATGGGCACCGCCCATATCAACGCTGGTTGATCAGATCTGGTTCATTCACAGGTCTGCCAGGCGACGCCGGCAGAAGTGATCCATGGACCCTGCCAAGAAAGTCATTGATGATGGCTGCTGTGCCCCCCACTTTGGTTACAATTTGAGGAAAGGGTAAAATGTGCTAATGGATCTTCCTCCTAATTTAACTCTACCAGCGGCCCTTAGGTCTTGGAACTTGGACTTCTCTATCAATTTGTTGGCCCAACCCCTGGGATGCAGTGATGGAAGTTTCATTCTCAGAGAGGAAGACATTTCTAAACGATCCCCCTGGTATGAAACTTCTACAGGTAAAACCTTAACAACCACAAATTTTGAATGACTTTGATTTGTATTCAAGAGACATGTTGTTCCCTGGCAGGCCATTTGTAAATGGAAAAACATCCCCTTCCCCAACTCCAAAATAGTTCCATGCATGTCCAAAATTTAAGAATTAGAGAAATATGAGTTTGGTACCAAGAGACATAGGCTGGGGGAGATCAGGTTAAACATGGGTTCCTAAGCAGAATTCAGAAGATCAACAAAGTTGGATAGGGGCAAAACAGCCTCTTTCTTTTAACTTCTAACTAAAATTTAGGTCCTCCCTGAGTTCTGAATATAGACAACATGCCACACTAGCATTAGCAAGACCTGTGGCTTTGTCACCAGTGGAAATGACAGATATTTTCTTATTAGATGACAGCTGTTGCAGACTCAAAATATCACTTATGCTCATCTCCACTCTGAAATGACAACTGTCAGTAAACCTGCTGGTAGATTTTATTTAATGCATTAACACAGAGATGCATGTATTATTAGTCCATAAATCTTTTAATATCTAGAGAATTATATTTCAATATAATTGGTTTCTGTTTGAATCCTACATATTTTATTCATTTTAAAACATCCTGGGCTGGCCGAGTGGCTCAGCTGGTTAAGAGCTCGCTTGGGAGCCCCGGCTCTGAGCAGCAGGGCTGCGGTTCAGATCCCACATTGAGGGCCAGTGATGCTGTCCCCTCTACAGCTAAGATGATGAACAACAGTTCGACCTGGAGCTGGGCTGCTGTGAGTCGCCAGCGGCCGTAGGCTGCAGCAGGGCTGCAGTGGGCTGCTGTGAGCTATGTGAGTAGCTGGCAGCCAGTGAGAGTGGCTGGTAGCCGGTATGAGCTGCCGGGAGCCACTTTGAGAGGCCAATCAGTGACCGGCAACCGATTGCCTCACCCAGGAAGAGCACAATGATCATACCAACATGGGCCAGTGAAGCGATGTCCTCCACAACTAGACTGAAGAACAAAACAGCAATTTGTCTACCTGTCTGTTCCCCTTCCCTAATTCCCCAACGCTGTTCCCCTCCCCCCAATTCCCCAATAAAATCTTTAAAAAAATTAAAAATAAAAACATCCTGAGACGGGGGCTATAGGCTTTGTGAAGTGGCTGACACAGCTCTGTCTCAGGTGTTGGCAGGCAGCAGTCTGAGCCCTCACCAGGCCTGGGAAGGCACTGACAACCAGCTCCTCTCAGGCTGCCTATAGGTAACAGGGCGGCATTACTACCCAAAGGACATAATGTCCCATTGCTCAAAGTTGTCAGTCTTTATTTTTTCAAAGTTTTCTTGCAGCTGATTTCTGATACGTGAAGTACAAACTTGAGACATGACTAATTTTAGACTTTAATAAATTCATTAGTATAACATATTGTGTCTACTACATACAAGGCATTGTGTGTGGAGTGTGTTTGGCACGTACGCCAGATCAGGAACACATGCAGAGCTGTTTGTCCAAGAGCTTACCCAAAGAGGCTGCCACTTGAGAGGCTTGTCCTGGGAACTGTCCACACACCAGTTGATAAGCCATACAAGGACACCAGCTTCATGATTCTAAGCCAAGGGGTATCGCCTGACAGAGCCTTCTATACCTTCCTCTGATACCTGAGTCCATGTGGCACTTGGCTTTTCCACTTTGCTAGAATATAAGCACCTTGACGGAAAGGACAATTCTCACCTCAGTGAGTAGAAAGGTTCATGGTACAAATGTTTGCCGAATAAATGAAAGAATGAATGAGTATTCTGTAATCCTGAGAGACAATTACAAAAGGCCAAATTTCTAGTCATTCAAGTTGACCACTTCAAAACAGCAATCCCCACTTGAATATGCATGTTGTGATGTGTCGACTTAAAATTAGTTAAAAGTTTTTTGGTTAAAAAAAAGACACCAGTTTCTTCTTCTGTAATGAAAACATCATATTTCATTCAGTTTCTTCATTTTTCTGATTTATAGAGTTCTAGTAAAATGTAATTGTATTTAATAGCTCCTTTTATCTTTATTTTTAAAAGTACGCACACAGCATATATTCTAGAAATGTTGAGTGACTCACAGCTTCCTCATGGATTTCCCCATGTTGACTTTTCCAACATTTTTATCCTAAGAGAAATATGTTACTGAAACCTAGTTTAATTTGAATGTAAAATGGTCCTATGTATGCAATCACTTAAAAGCTAAGACAATTTGCCAACAAAAGATGCTTAAAATCTTTAAAATATAATACAGTTATAGCATGTCTTGACTCCTGCTTGGAAGCTGTGTTAGGGCTGGGACAGTCCAATAGTGACAGTCGGGCACTAAAGGAAGCCCTTGGAACCACACATGATCATGTGCATTAGGGTGCAATGCAGGGCTCGTGGTTCTTGTGGTGTCCCCACATCGCCTTTCTTAAAAATCAGAGAGGGGCAAGATGGAGCTCCTGGCTCTTTTTTTTCAACTAATGTACGTTGGCCAAAGTCATATTTACCTCTAAACTCCCACTAAGACTCCATCATATTGTCATTTAAGTAACTCTAGACTGAGAGTAGACTCTACAGACACAACCGTGGCTCACCCTTCCTCTTTCCATCCCTCCCCTCATCCTCATCTCCACTGGAACCCCCATGACACATGGTGCTAGCACCGCAGTATCAAGAGGGCACTGAATGGAAAAGCCAAACTCAGTGGTGACCTTTCCACATAACTGTACAGTGTGATTTAGGTTTGGCTCATGCATATTGCTCAAACGTCCATGTTCCCCAAGTGATCTCTGGGTCTTCTCCTGGAAACGGTGGCCATACGGACGGCGCTGTCTGTTTTCTGACCTTGGAGAAGACTTGCTCCCCTTGACTGTAGGCAGCGCTTGTGGTTCTGGGGTCCATGTTGATGTGCTGGTCCCAGGTTAATGCTTATTTGCCCCCAACTGCCCACACCTGGGATGGGGTAGTGACGCCTTTGCATCATCCTCTTGTTCACCTGCCCATTTTCTGCTCTCTGTCTCACTAACATGTAGTTCAGAAGTGGGCAGGAGAAGGAGGAGGATGTGGTCGAGTCCAGTGCTTTCATATCCCCTTTGGAAGGGAAGGCCTGGGAAATGAAACCACAGAAATTCACAGCACATTGGGAAAATCAAATGCTTCCTCGAGAGCCACAGGTTCACGGTGCTGCTCCAATGGTCCTCCTTGGAAATTCCACTGGGCTAACTGGGAAAACTTGGAGGTCAGTTTGACCGAAGGAGAGGTAAAACCTGGTCAGCCAAGATGCTTTCAAGGTACTTTGGAGATTTCACTTCCCTATCCCAGTCTCTTACTCTCTATATATGGCTATTTGATCTGTAATTGTGTACCTAGTTAAAATATAGAGACAGGGTGAAGAAAGTGACCGGTCATGGATATTTTTAAATGTATATTACAAAAATTCTTTTCTAATAAGAAATGTTTTCAAATGTGATAAATTTGCCAAAGCTAAAAGAAAGACACAAAGCAAAAAACAAAGAATTCTATTACTTTTTTTAAAAGCTTTTAAACATGCTAACACTATACAGTAAGAAAGGAGACGCATGGAGGCAAATGTCCTTCCAGCAGCCTCAAAAACAAGAGGGCCGATAGTACCAACCCATTGTATAGGTAGCGAAATGGACCATCACCAAAGCCACTCGGCAGAGCAAGTGCACCCCAGTGTCAGGGTTCCAGGGCTGGTTCCTCCAATTCAGATTCTCAGTCTCCCTGCACAGGCTGAGAGGACCACTTCCACAACACCAGTGGACAAGCTGAATCCTCGCCCAGGTCAACCCTGCAGCCAGACATGGAATCACAGGGCACCAAAATAGTGGAAGCCACCAGAATCTGGATGACTGCTGCTATGGTGGGTTGCCTAGGCGCTCACTGACTAAGTCCTGCAGAGAGTTTCAAAACGGGAAAAAGACCCTCCCTGGCCCAGAACAGATCAAGGAGACCAGAGGAGAATTAGATCTGAGGTTGTTTGGAATGACTCTAGATCAAGAACCTATAAGAGCTGGCATGGGTATCAGCCCCCAAACCAGGGTAGGAATACCCCAAAGATGGAAGTTTTCATGAAACTTTGTGCTTTTGTGGACTATACAGAGTGGCCAATGCTTCTGTGTTTCCTTTTGGAAGGGGTGGCACAGAACTAAAACCACAGCAATTCTCAGTGCACTGAGAAGCTCAGACACCTCCTCCAGAGGTCAGCTGCATTGATGCCCGGGCAGGTGACACTGGGGTGGTCTGCCATTAGGCCTCTGAAAATTCCAGGCATTGCAGCCAGGAGCCAGTCAACAGTCTCTGTCATAGCCAGTCAGTTTGAGAACTCTAGCTTGGCAAATTCTGACTCAAAGCAATAACGTTTAAATTGATCCCTTTCTGGGTTTTTCTTGTTTTTCTTTTTCTCTTCCTCACTTCCGTTTTCTTCTTTGGTTTCCCATGGGTTCCATTGGTTGGGAAGCTGTTTCTATATTTCTTGTTACTTCCAAAAGGACCATTCACCTCAGACAGAAGACCCCTCAGAGGGAGAGAGCTCCTGAGGTCGTCTGCAGCAACGTAGATGACAGCTTCAAGCTACCCTCTCTCCTTGTGAAGGAGACCCACTGAGCCTGGGTGATGCAACCCAGGTGCTTCAGGGTTTTCACAAGATCCCGGCGGAATCTCTCCCCCACAAAAACGTAGAGGACAGGGTTCAGGCAGCTGTGGAAAAAGGCAATGGTTTGAGTGACCTGGAGGCAGATGTCAATGTTGGTGGAAATGGCACAGTTGGAGATGAAGTTGATGTAGGCATCAATGGTCTGCACCAACAGAACGCAGTTGTAGGGTAACTGAGATAAGACGAAGACAGTAAGGACAGCGATGGTCACCCTTAGGGCCTTGTGCTTGGACGACTTCTTGGCTTGGGTCAGAGTGTGAATGATGATGGTGTAGCAGCAAACCATGACCACAACGGGAAGGAAGAACCCCAGGATGACCTTCAGGGTCAAGACAGCTGACTTCAGTTTGGTACTCTCATCATGAGGGTAAACCATGGTGCAGATGGTAATGTCAGATTCCTTCTTGGTTTGGCTGTACAGGATTTCTGGAATGCAGAGTATGGCCGCTGCCACCCAGACAGTCACACAAACCATTTTGCTGTACAGAAGCCTTTTCTGCCTCCAGGTCTGCGCCTTCATGGCCTGGCCGATGGCGATGTACCTGTCCACACTGATGCACATGATCAGTAGCACACAGCTGTAGAAGTTCATCTTGTACATGCTGTTGATCACTTTGCACATGAAGGTTTGGAATTTCCACTGGTCAGCAGCAGCGATGGCCCAAAAGGGAAGAGTGACGAGAAAGAGAAGGTCAGCGATGGCCAGATTCAATAGGAACATGTCGGTCATGGTCTTCACTCGTGTGCAGTACCAGTAGACAAGGATGACGAGGCTGTTGCCTATGGTACCCATGATGAACACCAGCCAGTACAACGGTGGGAGGAAGTGGCTTGCAAACTGCCTAACATTGTTTTTCTTACAGAAGAAGTCTGTGAAGTTGTTCACATAGTCATCTATGAAAGATGTGGAGTCATAGTTGTAGTCATCAGACAGGTTAGGGACAAAACCCTACAAGGAGACACGACACAGCATTAGATCAAGGACAATCTTTTGGAGGGCCTGCTTGATGGCAGAGGCATAGACCACTTGACACTTCCAATCCCAAAAGTCTATGATAAGACAAAAAAAATGTATGTGTAGAAAGTAGGAATTCTGGGAGTATCTGCTTAGATTATAATACATTTATTTCTCCAACAAAAGTTTATTGAGCACCTACAATATGTCAGGTACTGTGTACGTGCTAAAGATACAGTAGTGAATAAGTTGGACACGGTTCCTGCTCTCATGGAACTTGCCTATACATGGAGGGTACATACAAGAGAGTGAATAATTATAGGACACATGGCAAGTGGAGTAGGACCACTGATGGGCACAAACTTTTATCAGACTGTGAATGATTCTGACCATCACTTCTCTCTGTTCTCCCCTCCCAAAAAGGTCCTCAGCAGTTCTTAAATGTTTCTGGGGGTATAGATCCCTCTGAGTTTTCTGAAAGCTATGGGTCCTCTGCTCCAGAAGCACCTACATACACACAAACACTCGCATGTGCACACACACATGCACACACTCTCACATATGTGCACATACACAAGCACCAGGATGGGCTACCTAATTTTCAGGATTCCTTGTTCTAAATTTGTTAAGAATTAAATGAAGCAAGTGGCCCTTCTAAGTACAGGGCCCTGGGCAACTGTACAGGGAAAATGCCCATGAAGCTGACGCTCACAAGCACACACATACAAGCACACACACAGTTCATGCATAGATTCGTGCGCGCACACACACATATGCACAAACATGCCTACACACAAGCTCACATGCACATATGTATGCACACATATTCACATACACACACGTGCACACTATTTAGACACATGCACACACACCATCACAATGCACGCATGCGCGCACACACACACCCCTCATTACAGTTTTGGTGGCTTCCTGGCTCAGAAGCTCAGAAGTCATCCTAGAACCTCTGCTAGAGGAAGAGGACATAAGGGGTGACACTCAGAACCCTGAGACATGAACCCTTGAGTCAAATCTGGGACAGGAGGGAGGGAAGAGAGGGCTGCCGGGATGGAGGAGAGACACAGTCCCACATCTGCCATGTTCCAAAGGCTCCACTCACATACCTTCAAACGCTCTCACTTCCCATCAGTCCCTTCCCAGAACTCCCAGTGGGGCCCCCAAATTCCACTAGGGACCACCAACTCTTGCTCCCATGCCCTGAGGCACATTCCTTGTCAAATCTCATCTCTACCTTTATTTCTCCTCAGGCAAATGCAACAGCTGTTCATCGGGGTGCATTTGGACTAGAAGTAATCTCAAATCCATAATAGGTTTTTATTTTGTTTTAAATATTAAATATTTACATCTAAATATTTAGTTTATATATTTAACTCATCATATTGAAATAATAAAATATCCTCTGCCAGACTTCTGTTAGCCAGGTTCTCCCCATCTATACATGTTGTAATTTCCACCTATTTCTAATAGCTTCAACCAGCACTTCCCAAACCACGTTTGGAACACTACTGGTGAAATGGTTGGAATCTCTGCATACTATATCACCTTCTTTAAAATTCACAATACTCATAAGCATATTAAAGGCTCTGAAAAGCCCTGCAGAACTTGTTTTATTTTAACTGCACATTAGAACAATAAAGGTTCTGCTAAGTCCTTCAAACCTGTTGAATTTTGTTCAACAATGTTTCCTAAACTTATTTGAGCATGAAACCCATTGTATGTGTTTGTGGAGTGCTTAGTAAGATGCTAAGACACACTGAGTTGACTGATAAAGAACAGTAGATGTCAGAAGGCTGTTGTCTCCTGAAGCCTGGAGCTCACACCAAGAGCCAAGGAGATGCATCAATTCCACTTGGGCCTGGGCTGGCAGACGATACCAGCAGGACCCCAGGGAGGACACCCACGGTAACGTGGACTACCAGTAGGAAAATCTGGAATCTAGTCCTGACTCCATCTCTATCTACTATGTGACCAAGAGAAAGTCCTACTGAAGAGAAAGAGACCCCAGGGGATTGGATCCAGGAGACAGCTCTTCAGGACCAGGCAGCTAGAAATGGCCCAGGGTTGGGAAGAGCTGAGGAAAACTCACTGTTTTTTATGTGCTTCCTCCTTAGGCCGGATGGATCCATTCTCAGTTTACATTTACAGATTTCCCTTCCAGCTTTGGCCATTGTCTGGAAAGCCAGTCTCTTGGGAGGACAGACCTCATGGGCGACACATATTTTAGTGAAGATTTGGGGAGGGTGACATTTTGGAGGAAAGTCAGTAAAACCATGCAGACCAGCTGGTGTAAACTGTGAATCCACATGATGATGAGTAAGCATGAAACTGCTTTCTTAGAGGTTTTGTTTTTGTTTGTTTTTACATTTTGGGGCAAAATAGCTTCAATAGACTTTCACATGAATCTGGGCACAATGCTGTGAGATAAGGAGACAAACAACATCCCCGTTCACAGATGCAACCCAGAGAATCTCACAGAGGGGACCTCAAGCAGTCCCACTGTCCCAGGAGACCCAGCTTTCTCCACTGCCCGGTGAGTGGGCTTATGACCACCACTCCCCAAGATGAGTCCCAGAATGAGGACACGTGTCCCACTTGAAGCACAGGGAGTGTGTTTCCTTGTTGGGTGAGGGTTGGAAGAATCAACTCTTCAGCATAGAATTATATTTAGTTAGGGACTTCCCAGGCATATTTTAAAAGCCATTCGATTCACACACACACACACAAAAAAAAACCTGGATTTGTATAAATTTTGACAAGACTGCATTTGATGTGGATAACAATATAAGCCTATATCATCGTTACAAGTTCAAAGCTTTAGCCATCTTTATGAACATAACAGAGCAAGAGTTGGCATCCCAGGCTGGGGAATCCTGGACAAAGATGTCTCACCCCTGTTGGGACTACACTTATAACTGTGTGTGTGCCCAGTGGATAAATAGCCTTTGGATCGTAGACACAGAATCCTTTGAAAATCTCCCAGCAAAAGTCGCGTCAATAGTTACCAATGTACTTATCCACTACTGTTGGAGTACCTAGTGCTTGTCAGAACCAGTGCTGAGCACATTACATGCATATGTTTAATCCTTGAGCTTCCAGGTAGGGGCAGGCCTTTCTTTCAGATGAGGGACTCCAGGCTTCCATGAGAAATTCTGAGGTTGCGAAGATGTTATTCCATCCTCCCTCTTCTGAGTTGTGTCCTAGAGACACGACTCTTGCTGAAGAAGCTAACGACAGAGGCTGTTCTCAAAGCCTGGGGTCACTCCAAAAAGGATCTCAAGAGAGGATTAGTGGAAGGCTCTGAAATCCACTCCATGTTTTTATCCATGTTCTGTCCAAGAGCACACAGTGGAGCCTTCTGGTTTGAGCACTCCGTAGACTTAATTCCCACCAGTTGCCCTAGCTTTATTCCTGGGATGTGCATTGAGGTGGGATCTAAGGAGCTCCCCGGGCAGACCACTCTCTCCCACACGGAGAACAGATCCTCAAGGGCCTTGTTCATACAGCTGTGTCCTTCTCACTAATATCTACCCTCAACATTTCTTTGGCATTTAAATACAAAAGAGCAGTGAAGCTTCATATCTCCTGAAGGACACCTACAGGGTTTTATTCTCATGAAACGTGAATTTTACGACTGATCAAGATTCCCTGTTTTTGTTGTTTTGTTTTGTTTGTTTTTTTCTTTAGATTCCATATAATTTTCAATAAGTTCCTTAAGCATCTTTATTACCAATCTTTTGAACTCTGTATCTGGTAGGTTATTTGTCTCCATTTCGTTTTGAGTTCTTTTTCTGGAGTTTTCTCCTGTTATTTCATTTGGGATGCATTTCTTTGTTTACTCACCGTGGCTGCCTCTCTGTGTTTGTTTCTAGGTATTAAGTAGATCTGCTATGTCTCCCAGTCTTGGCCGGGTGGCCTTATGCAGTAGGTGCCCTGTGGGGCCCTAGCATAGTCTCCCTGGTCACCTGCTCTGGGTGCTCCTGGAGTGTCCCTTCTGTGGGTTGTGTGTGCCATCCTGTTATAGTTGAGCCTTGATTGCTATTGGCACATCAGTGAGTGGGATTAATCCTCAGGCTGGTTGGCTATGGGGTTTGGCCATGTCCACAGCTTATATGCTGCTGTGCGGGGGGCTTACCACACTGAGTGGAATTTGCCCCAGCGGGCTCTGGTGCCTGCTGAGACTGCCCTTTGTGTGTGCCACTTGAAGGGCTAATTGGGTGGCGTGCAGCTGTGGTCTGAAGCCAACTTCCAAGTATGTTGGTTCTGGGGCATCTTGGGAGGGGCTTTGCTGCAGGCCCAGGTTACCCACTGCCTATGACCAGCTGGGGACTACCTGGTAGGATCTACAAAGCGATCAGTAGTTGTTCACTGCCTGTGCTAAAGTTGGAGGCATGTGTGAGAGACCACGCTGCGAAATAAGGATGTCTACCACCAGTACTGGGTCTGGGGTAGCTGCACAAAAAGCCAGGACACCCCAAGGCCTGCTGCCACCTGCCAGATCCCATAAGGTTCCGCCACTGATAAAGCCTCGTGAGAGCTGGGTGAGGCAAGGTCTCAGGGAGTCACTAGATTGGGAAGAGTTGTGGTCACCAGGTTAATGTAGACTCTGGTTTGGTGCCAGTGCTGAGCCTGGAGCTATTCAGCAAAGGTCTCAGAGCACACTGAGGCCAGTTGCCATCCACCTGGGGCCAGTGGACTCAGATAACTTTCCAAGAAAAAGTACAATGCAGGTGGGGCTGCTTGCTGCTTGCGGAGAAAGTGCCTCCAGCTGTGCAAACTTTGGGTGAGGCAGGATCCCAGCTGAGTCAGCAGGGCAGAGCAGCGGAGCTCACCAGGCCAATCAGATTCAGATTTGGCCTGTGGGGGCGGGCTCAACACAGGAAAGATGGCGCCTGCCTGCCCACTGCACAGGAGAACAACCTCCTAACAGGAAAATGGCAACTGTCTTCCAGCCCTCAACCCATAGCAACACAACTCAGTCTGCCCCCTGTATGTCTCCAACACCCCCTGAATTACTGTCCCTCTGCTGGAACCCAAGGTGAGTGCCTGGGAGTGAGAGAATCTGTACAAGGGCCATTTAAGAGAATGCCTGGGTTTCCTGTCGCCTTCTGTCCCACATGGATGGTCAGAATCTCCAGTTTTTCACAGCCAGATGTTGTGGGGGCGCCTCTTCCCAGCACCAGTACTCCGGGCTAAGGAAGCCAGTGTGGGCTGGGACCTATCCCTCCTCTGGGGGGCTCCTCCGCGGCTGAGATATCCCTCCCAATTCTCAACTGCCACTCGGAGGTTTGGAGCCAGCCTGTTTCATGTCTCCACCCCTCCTACCAGTCTTAATGTGGCTGCTTCTTTATATCCTCAGTTATAAAATTCTGTCCCAGTGTCTTCAGATGGTTCTCCAGGTTGATTGTTCTATAATTTAGTTGTAATTTTAATATGTTCGTGGAAGGAAGCAGGCACAGTGTTGATCTACTCTGCCATCTTGGATCTCTTTTTCTATAGATTCCCTTTTTAACTGGGAGCCTCAGCCAAACTTGTAGCCCAATTATAGAAACCGAACAAGACCCTTTAGACCAGAGTTGTTGGACAAAAATATAATGCAAACCACAGGTTAAGTTTGCATTTTCTAGTAGCCACATTAAAGAAATAAAAAGAAACAGGTGGAATCACTTCATAATGTATTTTATGTAAACCTGATATATCTAAAATATTATTATTTCATTATGTAAGCAGTATAAAATTTATTGAGATATTGTTTTAGATTACAGTTTTCAAACTGAGTGTATTTTGCACTCACAGGACATTTCAGTTGAAGCAGCCACATGTCAAGTGCTCAACAGCTCCACACAGCTTATGGTGACCTCACTGGAGAGCACCACTTTAGGCTAAAAATCCAAGTTCTAACTCCTCTTGGTCTTTTCTACTTATTCTATCTACCTTATCTGACTTTGTTTTAATTTATGTTCCTTCCCCCCTCCCCCGATTCTGTTGTTTATGTCCTTGTAAAGTGCTTCCAATGTGTTATGGAATGTGAGGCCAGCAGAGATTGAAAGCGTACTTTTGTTGATAGAAAAATGTCCCAGCCCTGCTGTCTGAAGAGGCTGACCCATTCTTTCCTATTTTATTAAAATGTCTAGAAATACTCTTACCAAAGGTTTCTCTTCCTGTATTTCTTCACTGTGTTGTTCTCAGACCCTCTTAGGAAAAAATGAGGTATTTACCAAAGCTAGACCACTATTTGCAACCTGTCCTACTGATTAGCTGCAGTCTGAGCTAGTTCTCGATTTTTCTTCTGCTGTGAGGAGTGGTGATTTGTGAGGGTAGGGAAGGGCCTGGACGTGGATGGTGTTTTTATGAAAATACAACCATCTCAATCCCTGCCCAGACTGAGAGAGTGGCATGCTCATCCCAGGCCTGAGGCACATTAGCTCTTTATGTCTCTCTTGGGCAATAACTAATATAACTTGTTCATTCATTCAACAATATTTCCTGAGCACCATCTACATGCCAGGCAAGGAAACCACTTCCAAAGGACACCATTCACTTCAATAATGGAGATAAAAATGGAGCAAGACATTAGAAAAGGTCCACAGCTCCTAAGTCAGGCCAGCCAATGGGACGGGGTGATGTCAGTGGGCATGTGGTTTGCCTGTGTGCACGTAAGGCCCTGATGCCTGCTTCCCAGCTCAGAGGTGTCCTTTCCAGGGTGGCAGTGGGGAACAGCTGTGTCACGCCCAAGAGGCTACTTAATTTAGGGACTTATATCATTTATTTTGGATGATTTTTTAGCATTTTGATCAAGAAAAAAGTACATTATGATCAGACATCCAAGTAAATGAGAGAATGTAACAGCTTGCCCATGTCCAGCCCAGAATTCCGCAACATGGGCTGCCTTCTTCTCATGTAGGTTTTTGTTTCCGTTTTTTGAATCCTCAGCAGGTTTTAGAATGATTTTACGATCTTAGAGACCTCTGGGTTCAATGTCTTCATCTTAGAGAAGAAGAGACAGACCCAGGGATTGGAATGTACTGCCCACAGCCCTCAGCCACTGGGGGAGGGTCAAGGCCAGAGACAAACTTGGGCCTTCTTTTTTTTTTTTTTTTTAAGTTTCAGGTGTACAAAATAATATAATAGACGTTTACGTCCCTTGCAAAGTGATACCCCCTCCCCCAATCTACTACCCCTCTGACATTGTATATAGCCGTTACAATTCCATTGACTCTCTTCCCTATGCTGTACTCCACATCCTATTATATCTATATATAAAATAGTTGACATTCAGTATTATTCAGCTTCAACTTCAGGTGTACAGCACAGTAGTCAGGCATCTACAGTCTATGAAATGGTCTCCCTAGTAAGACAAGTGCCCATCTGACACCCTAAAAAATCTTTAAAACATTATAAATTATATTCCCCAAACTGTCTTTCATATCCCCCTGGCAATATTGTGGCTACTAATTTGTACTTTCTAATCCTTTTACCTTCACCCCAAGCTGGGGCACTTTTAATCCCTCATGACCCAAAGCCCTACTCTCTACGTTCTGATGTTGTCAAACTGACCAAGACAAAACAGAGTCCCATAGTCAGGGAACCCAGGCAAAGTGGCTGTCAGGTCCCCGACCTCCACTTTTCCGATACAGTGTGGAGCACCAGAGGCCACCTTGTGGTTTCCTCAGCCCAGAGAAGCTCATCCTAGTTAAAGATCATAAAACCCCTTACCTATTAATAAAATCTAAACTAGCATGTTCCTCTATCTTCACAACATACCCCAAAGCGCTTCTGGCTCTTCATGTTTGCAAAGCTCTCTGCTGGGCATCGACCTCCTGTATGCAATGCTGCTCAGCAGAGATCTCACCCCAGGAAATCTCTCAGAGAAATCCTTCCCCCACAACAGATTCCTTCCCACACCCCAAAAAAGATGAGAGTGCTTTTCAAGGAGCCTGAGGTGTGTAACTGTACTCACTGTGAATTCTGTGGGTGTCATGGCAGGTCTGATGTAAGCTTGCTTCTAGAAAGAGAAGGCAAAAATAAAAAAGAGGACTTGTAAATGAACAGTTATAAACACCTAAAGATGGAGATTACATGTTCAAGCTGTTCTTGTGGGAAAAAAAATCCCAAGCAAGAGTTGGGGTCCATGTTAGGCAAATGTCACATATTCTAGATTCCAAAATCACCTTGGTTGTTCACATAGAAATGAGAGAAACCGCTCCTCTAAGGGCCTTTTGGGGCTTTGACATTTCCTCAGCATGTCCTTTATCCATTAGCTTGTTTTCTCTTGATTCAACTTCTCTCTCAGGGTCTGTTTTGCTGAATCCCCCCACCCCCCAACCCCGACCACACGTGCACGTTTTATCAACCAAGAAACTCCTAAAGATGACAGGTGAGTGTGTGACTTGGGGATACTCTGGCCCAGACTCGGCAGGGGAAGGGCCTCTGGGTAACCAGGTGGCAAGAGCTTGAGGGTGTGGTGGCATCTGTCAGTATCGGGGTCCCTGTCCCAGAGGGGCCCAGCGCCCCAGCTCCTACCTGTGTGCTCTGCTTACAAGCTCAGGGAAGGATAATAGGCCCTGTTTTCTCTGGCTGTAGCAGGAAGAGGAATTCCTAGGTTTGTTTACCAAAGAAAATGGAGTTCCTTAATGTACAGGGCCTCCAAGCTGACTGAAATCAATCTCAGCTGCTGTTTTCATGCGTTTTTGAATCTCTGTAAAACCCACACCCGCGACAGGACCAGGGGAACAACAAACAGCTCGACTACCTTCAAAGAAGGAGTCTGTGCCTGAGTCCAGCATTTCCTTTTACACCTCTAGTGAGTATATATCAAAGAAAAATGTCCAGTGTCACACCCACCCCCAGGTTCTAGAAAAAAACATTCTCCTTCATCAATCCATCCCTAACCTGTTGGTTTCCTTTCCAGAACAAAATGTTCTGACTCACCCTGCTTTTCTGAAAGTCTGATAGGTTTTCAATACATAATGTGTGGTACAACCACTTTGGAAAACCATTTGTCAGTTTGTTAAAAAGTTAAACATACACTCACCATGGGATCTAACCATCCCACTCCTAAGTATTTACCTAAGAAAAATGCAAGCATATGTCCACACAAAGACTGACCTACGCATGTTCATAGCAGCTTTGTTTGTAATAGCCAACTGCTGGAAACAGCCCAAATGTCCACTGAGTACAGTGAATGGACCAGTAAAATGTGGACGATCCGTACAATGGAATAGGAGTGAATGACCGATATGCACAGCTGCATGGATGGGTCTCAAAATAATTACGCGAAGTAGAGAAACCAGACCCAAAAAAGGTGCATAGTATGTGATTCCACTTATATATAATTCTAGAACATGCAAACTAATCTATAGTGACAGAAAGCTGATCAGTGGTTTCTTGGTGAGAGAGAGAGAAGGGGAGGACAGGGCAAGATGAAAGGGCAGGAGGGGTGCAGAGGCATCTAAGAAAGCCTTGGGGGGTGATAAACATGTTCACCCTGTTGATTGTGTGATGGTTTCATAAGTGTATACATATGTCAGAACTGATATTCTGCACTCTAAATATTTGCAGTTGACTATAGTTGGACTGCAATTAAGTGGTTAAAGTGAAGAAAGAAAAAAGCAACAAGATCTGATGAAAACTTTCTGGTTTTCTTTACTCAGTCATATCTGGCCATTAACAGGCAAGGAGAAAGGCAGCCAGAACTTTCTCTTGCAACCTCCCTCCCAGCAGCTTCTCCAAAGTGCCTTGGGGCGCCTTGTGCTGTTCTATGGGCATTGAGGGCTCAGCATGAACTCATGATTTTAAGATTAGATGTTAGATAATTTGTGTGTGTATGTATTTGTGTTTCACCTACATATTTCCTGTCTCTTTCTGCTGAGAGGACCTAAAAGTAGTGACACGCAGTGGAATGAGCAACCAGTGCCCAGATCTTGGTTTCTAATTACCTTTCTGCACCAAAAGGAACCAAGACTCCTTGGAGAAATGTGTGATTCCGGAGCTTGGGCAGGAAAACTACAAGATGAACCCGGAACTGCTTTTTGCACCAGAAAGCAAGGACGTGTTCAAAGAACCATGAGAAGTTGTCGAAAGAATGTAGGAGCCAATTTGAGGGGGACCCCACTAGCCAAATCTGAGGCAATTTGAGCATCTAAACAATTAATGATATCAATAACTATAACACATTCAATTAAATGAGGGTCCATGAACCCAAACTGATGAAAATAAATGAGAAGAAAAAGTTCTTATGGTGCCAACTAATAAATATAGAAGGAACCATGGAATTAGAAAAGCACCAATGGATGTTCAAATTTGTGGGGGAACATTTCATGAGGAATAGGATAGTTACTTCATCTCAAAAGATCTCACCGAAAATTACATATTGCCCATTAACATTATCATTCTCTCTATTTTTTTTTCTGAATCATGCTCTAAAAAAATAAAGTCTTTTTTTAAATGCCCAGTTAAGTTTGGAAGATTCCCAACTCAGCTCATTTAACTTTATTACATTTTGGGGAATAGGGAGATTGGTTTGGGGAACATTTGTTAGAAAACACTTCATATATGTCTAGTACCCATGGCTTGTCACCTCTTTTGTACTTGCATAAAGGGACTGAGTATAAATCAGATCATATCTGAGAACAGACATTCCCAAAGAAAGAAACCACATAAGGAGGAAGGACTGGCTTTGGTTGTGGTTAGGTACATGTAGTTTTAGGTTGAGAATAGGGATGGATGATAATGTAGGTAAGAGTTTGGGGGAAAGACCTCCACGCTGCTGTGGACAGTGTAAATGTGTGTGGCCTTTTCGGAGGGTTACGCCAGATCTGTCAAAATTTACAGAGCACAACAGCTCTGACTCAGCAAGCACTTCATCGGCTGGGGACACGCCCTACTGGTATTCTCACAAAAGAACATAAAGATACATGGACAGGGATGTATGTTACAGCTTTTTCTTTTTTTCAGAACAAAAAACAAACAACCTAAATATCCAGGAATTGGTAATATTCTGATACATCTATTCAATAAATCACCTGTAGTCAATAAATAGAATAAAACAGACCTCACACTGATACAAGGAGGTCGCCAAGGTTATTAGGTAAAAATGCAAAGTGTAGAAGACTGTGTTGCTTGAGCTTTTCAAAAATACATCAAAGGTTGATGGGCCGGCCGAGTGGCGTGATGGTTAAGAATTCGCTTGGGGCACCAGAGGGCCCCGGTTCGGATCCCACATATGAGGGCCAGTGACACTGCCCTCCACAGCTAAGATGCTGAACAACAGCTCAACCTGGAGCTGGGCTGCTGTGAGTCACCGGCGTCAGGGAGGCTGCAGCCCCTGCTGCAGTGGTTGCCATGGGCTACTGTGTGTAGCCAGCAGCCAGCGTGAGCGGCCAGCAGCCACAGTGAGCAGCCGTCCAGAAGCCGGCAACTGATCTGCCTCACCTGGGACGAGCACAATGATGGTGCCAACTTGGGCCAGTGAAGCGACGTCCTCCACAACTAGACTGAAGAACAAAAGGACAGCAACTTGTCTGTTCCCCTTCCCCCAATTCTCCAGCGCTCCCATCCCCCAATTGCCCAATTAAAAAAAAATACATCAAAGGTTGATAGACTCCCTGCTGATTACTACTGGAACATTTTCTGGAAGACGATTGAACAACAGGGCCAGAGGAAAGTGAGACTTTCATTTTTTTGTAGGTTTTGTAAGCTATTTAAATGTTTTACTTTGCCTATGAAATTGTATTTTAAGAGCTATCATAAAAATAACTTGTCAGCTTTAAAAAAAAAAAAAAGCAGCAGCAGCCCAGTGATCTTCCATTCCATACATACACATGTTTGCAAAACTCGTCCAAAGGAGGAACTGGTAGGCCCACTCCAGCTGGCCAGGAGAGCAACTAGCATGAAAAAGCAAGTCTAGTAATTAAATTACCTGAGGCTACTCTTTGCAACTTTGAAATCCTACGCTAGCTTTTTATCAAGGTTTTACAAAGGTTTATCTTCCTTCCACAATAAATGTGCTTCTGGTTCCTAGAAAATTCGGAGTGAGCCAAAGAGTCAAAACGAACCTAGACCCACCATCTAAAGATAGCACCGACGGCCTTTCTATATAGTCCTCCTTGCTCCTTGTCAGAATGCTTTTTGAATATTTTATTCCACAAATTGCAAAGTCTCAGAGCTTGCTTTCATTTTCTTCTCGCCCCTGAGAAGGAGGGAGAAACAGAGGGGTGGGAAAAACCCACATATGACAAAACATACTGAAAGCGAGGGACCTCTCAACGGTCTTTTGGAAGTACACTGGCGTTTGACTCAGCACTACCCCAAATCTCTCCCTCACCGTTCAACGTGGCCTCATGTTGGGGCTGCAGCCACCCTCCAGTTTTGCAGCACAGTGGGGTAAGGTGAGGCAAAGCACAAGGGACCAGAAGTGAAAGCCCCCATCTGCCCTTTGGTTCACCCCTTTCTGCCTATGGGAACTTGGCAAGGAGTGACATGCCCCAAATGGAGGTGATAGCCCAGCCCACGCCAAGGGCTTTTTGGGAAGGTTAAGCGCAATGCTGTGCGTGAATGCTCTTCACAGGATGCAGAAAGCTTTGTGAGAATAAGGGAACATTCTTCATCCCATAGCTCACTTATTTAATGTACCCTGACACCAGGTATACTTGCTTAGCTTAAGCAGTGTATGACCTGTGTCCTCAGAAGTTCAGATTCAAATGCAAAGGATTCATCACGGCTGCAAACACTAACAATGGTAAAAGCTAGGAAGCGCTTTGGGAATTGGGAGAAGGAAGTCATGTTGTCCAGGGCTGAGGAAAACCCAGGAGGGCTGCATTGAGGAGGTGAGGTTTTTGCTGGCCCTTGAAGGCTGGAGAGCATGGGGACATGCAATGAGAGGAGAAAACATTGCTCCAGGGTCGGGAAACATATCAACAAAGGCATGAAAGCCAGAAAGTGTGAGGTGTCTGCAGGGGCCTTGGAGGTAAGAAGAGAGCTGTTCGTTCACCAGAAGTGGAAAGAGCCAATTAGAAAAGTTAGCCTGGAATCCGTTACTATCCAACCATTATTTTTCTATCCTCTACTGTCCTTAAGTAACCAACATGAAAGTCAGCAGTGAGCTGCTGTGGATGTAGCAACTCCCCACGTCCGCAGGCTCCGCAGCTCAGAGTAGCTCAGTGAACTGGACGCTAATGTGAGTCAGGAACAGAGTCCTCTCTTTGGTCTCTGTCCAGCTTGATACAGGGTCAGGTGCCCACCCAGTCCCCACCCTCAGGGCGCTACCCTGGGCCCCGGGGCTCCCAGTGCCAGCCTAGGAGCAGGGCGCACATGAGGGGCCTTCAGCGCAGATAGATATTGGAAGAAAGGCTGTCAAACTCTGAAATGGCAGATTGGCTTTCGTCTGTTCAGCTGAGGGAGGAAAGAGACAGGCTCTCAAAGACTACCTGCGGCTGCACAGCCCAGCGTGGCTCTCAGCACAGCTCGCTAGCCGTGCCGGCTGGCTATGGAGCAAGGGCTCGCTCGGAACGAAAGGACAAATCGGCATTCTTGGGTGGGTCATTTAAAATAAAGCAGCTTGGCTTTTTTTCTGACTATAAAGGAGTATTTTCACAACGTACAAAGAAAATCCCCCCACAGCAGACATATATAATGAAAATAAAAGTCAAACACCTCTTTCCTAGTTTGGCCACTTGTTAACTTTCTGAGATACCGCCTTCTCGATTTTTGTCTGTAACACACACACACACACACACACACACACACACACACACATGAACACAGGTAAGGAAATCAGACTACACAATGTACTATCTTGCTTTCTGGTTAGCAGTCGCTCCTGGATCGCTTTTAATACCAAGTCACCGTGGAGCTATGTCATCCGATTGGATGACTGCTGAGTATTCCGTTGTCCTGGAACCTCTCAGACCCTAGGACCTCATGTGGGCTTCACTTCCCCTGCCCTTGGCCACCTCCTTGGTCACTTGTCCCCAGCACCTACTTATCCCTCCTTTAAAGTACATACAAATCACAGAACAGACTGCCCTGAATCTGTACTTCATGTGTGTGGGTGGGAGGGCGTCTCATTACTCACCTAAGAAACCTGGGCAGGCCACGACCTGCTTCGTCTTTGCCTCCCTGGCATCTTCTAGCCAAGTGCCTGGTGCCATGACTACTGAACATATGAGTGAAAGCCTGGGTTTTAGAAACCATCGTAGCAGAGCACAGCTGAGGACACAGGTGACACTGGGACAGGGGAGGAGGAGGAGCAAGGGTGATACTCACAGGCTCCAGGAGAAGATGACCCCACCAGCTGTCTGCCTGAGATGAGGGGGCAAGTCTTCTGAGTTTCTGAGCAGGCAGCGACCTCATATACACACCAGAAAGGAAACCAGGCCACCCTGTCTGCGTTGTCACTGGCGGGGGCATTCCAGAGGGGTGGGGAGTGGGGAGTCACCAGCTGCAGCTTTTAGCAGTCAATGGAGTCGATGATTTGAAATGAAATCCTAGAACAGAAATGAAAAGCCTAGAACTGCTGGCTAAGGGAAAACCGTCTTCTTTGAAAATGCGTGTACAGGCTGATTAGCTAAGAACGCTGTCTTTTTCTAGACAGCACAGCGTCTCACAGGGAATGGGGAAGTAGAGAGCCCCGGTGAGAGGGCTCAGCCTTGTCATGCTGGCACAGTTATAAGGTTTCTTTGGATGGTATTGTCTGAACAGCTCTGTGTGAGATTGTCACCCCCAGTGCTGTCTGTCCCCGTGCAATCCTTTCTGGCCTTGACAGATATACCTAAACCCACAGAGCTGTGCCGTCCCATACGGTAGCTGTCAGCCACGTATGCCTATTGAAATTAAAATTCATTCGAATGTTACTCGTTCCTTAGTCACACTAGCCACATCTCAAGTGTGAAAGAGCCACATGTGGCGAATGGCTACTGCAGGAGACAGCGCAGACATAGCCCCTGACCCTGATCTCTGTACGTTCCATTGAATGGCACTACTTTAGAAAGTCATGTATGTGACGCCTATCTAGGAACAGGGAGTGTTGGAGGCCCACAAACACCTTAAAATTGGGGTCGAATGTGGTAAGGTTTTATTTTGACATGACCACTATGCTTCAGGTACATTAACACTGATAACATGTTTCATTTGGTTAATTATGGGTACTTAGATGAAATTTTGCAAAAGGCTAAACACCCAGAATGTTCTATTTTCAATGAGGCTCACTGATGAAGTCCTCCTGGCCACAGCTATGGTGGGGCCTTGGATCATGACACAGTTGTATCCTCTCTGGGTGCAAAGAAAAGGCTCAAGTTGGTTCCTTGTTGTGATTGTAACAGAGGCCTCTTTTTTATATTTGTTCTGGGGGAAAAATCAACAAACACAGTCCCATGGAGACTGAGTTCCTCTTTGTGGTATCTTTCTCATCCTGGGGATTCAGGGGTGAGCTTCAGCAGGGTGGGCCTCCCCAGACATGTGGCCCATCAATCACTATCCATCTGGACAGAACAAAGGGACGTGTCAGGTGCAGATGGATTGATTCATCACCTAAATAGGAAAGGCCGGTGATTACCCGCTACGACAGGTCCAGATCGTGAGCAGTAAGAATGAAAGCGATGGTTGATTCAGCAGCTTTGAGGGAGCAGTGAGTTCCCTTCCCTCGCCTCACATTCGTTGAGCATCGTGTCTAAAACAGTGCATGACTGAGAATCAGCCAGACCCTCTGGATTTTCAATCCTCCGCTACATCGGCAATTGTTGACAGAAAAGGGAGGGGCCCTAGAGGGAAGAAAATGCTCCATTAACTGATTTTCTGGCTGTCTTTGGCCGGCAGGAAAGCATCTACTTCTCCCCTGTGTTTGGCTGGGACCTGGGAAGGCTTTCAGGAGGCTGAGATACGCACACGCTGTGGGTACAGGAAGAGGCTGTGCTTTCCACCTTCTCTTGGCTCAGGCTGTTTCTTCCCCAGGTAAGGGCGTCCCAGCAGGCACTGCTTGCCTCCCTCGATGGTTGGGTGAGGCAGCGGGAGGAAGGGAAGTGGAAGAGGAGGTCAGGGAGGAAGAGAAGGAGTAAAGATGCCATCGTGAGGAGATTCCCTCCCATGTGATCCCCATGGTCCAGGTGAGGCAGGGACACTCAGGTAGCACCCAGCCCTCAAAGAGCTGCTTCAGGATTCCCTGGTCCCCTCCGCTGGGATGCAGAGAGGAGTCACAAGGCTGGGGAGGCAGGAAGATGCAAGCAAGTGGTAGAGAGAACTCCTCATTTCTCAGAGGAGCCTGGATCAAACGTGATTCCTTTTGCTGTTGTCCAGTTGAGGGTCATTCCTTGGAGGGACAGTCCCATTCTTTAGTTTTCGTTGCTACGTTTCTCTCTTTGCAGATAGAATTCAGAGTGGAGTGGTTAAAGGAGGTTACAGGTTCCCTTTGGCAAAGAGAGGGTGTTTCTCTCTTTGCAGTCTCACCCTGCTAAAGAGGGCAGGGTGGCGTGTGCATCCCCTCGGTTCCACGGCCAGGTGCCATGCCTGGAGTGGAAGGGTGTTTAGGGAATAACTGTGGAATGGAAGCTGCAGTCCACAACCTCTGCTGTCTAAACAGAGAGCAGACCCAAGTCAGCTTGGTTGGAGGTGCCAATGGGAGTGTCAGGTCTGGGTTTCCTCTCGTTCATGCCCACATTATGAGAGTCTAACACAGGTTTGCTCCAATCCTCTATTTTCCAGGTTCTCCATATTTAAAACTAGATTCATGATCTTGTTCTCATCCTTCCTGAGCTTCCCATACATACTGGGAGAGTCACATTCCAAAAGCACGGAGAGGTTTGGGAAGAAGACAATGCTAGATTTTTATTCTTTATCGATTAAGGCCTTATCTAAACTTGGGAAGCCCAAAGTGTCTAGAAGAGGTTAACAATAGTCTGGTGGTGAGGGTCTGATCGGTGCAGGAACAAGGGGTCCCAGGGGCAAACTTCCAAGGAGAAAATTCCTAAAAACTTTTTTTTGCCCACTGGCTGCCAGAGGTCCGGGGTCATGGGGTCTTGGCTATGGCTGCAGCCCAGCAGCACATTCTAGCAGCTTATCAATCATCTTCTGATTATATTACTGGTTAGAATGAAGCTCTTCTAAGTCCTGGGAATCTAGAGTAGAGCCACCCAATAAAGCGTTCTACAGTGGTGGAAATGGTCTCTGTGTTGTTCAAATGTGCAGCCACCAACCATATGTGAATACTTAATGTACACTGAAATTGTGGCTAGGTGCCTGAGAAACTGATTTTTCTTAAATTTTATTTAGCTGCAATTGGTTTCCATTTAAATGTAAATAGCTACAAAATGGCTAGTGGCCACCATAGTGGACAGCGCAGATCCAAACTGACCCACCTTTCAGCAGCTAAAATCTACCTTAGCAAGAGCCTTATGATGGCTCAGTCTCTGATACAAGCCGAGGGCCATGGCTTGTGGCCAAACCACTCTCCCAGGCTTGAAGGAGAGCTCCTCCCTTCCGTTTTGCTAAATTCAGTTACCATGAATAGCCACTGAAAGTAAGGAGGCTGGTTAGGAGGCAGTTGTCAGAGGCAGAGAGAGAGAGGATATGAATGAATGAATGAATCAATGAATCAATGAATCAATGTCTACACCCTGCAGCAGCAGTGGGAATGAATGGGATGGGAGAGACATGGCCACGTGGCCCACAGGAGCTGGCAAATGATGGGGTGTTGCAGGAGGGGGAGAACAAGACCACTTGGAAGCCCTGGAAAGACTTGGGTGCCTTTCACAGAGAGGGGACATGAGAGGAAATGGTTTTAGCAGATAGTGATGCATTTAGCATTGGATGTCATACGGTGAAGGCACTAAAGTGAAGGTTTCTGAGGCTTAGAGGGAGGTCAAGAGTTCATTGTGCAGCCACAAAGCCCTTGCAGAATGTGCCATGAGCTATTGCTAAGAAAAGCTTTGCGTTTGCAGCACGTGAATCGTGAGAGCAGTTGCAGGATTTGTGATTTTATTTGCCTCATTTCTTAATGACAAAAAAGCATCCCTTCTGCACTGACATGCTTTATCTCCTTGGAAGATCTCACTTGCATCTTCATTCAACATAAGTGTGTCCAGTTCCTACGATGTGCCAGCACTGATCTAAGAGGTAGGGGTATAGCAGTAAATGAGACAGCTAATATTAAATTAAATGAAAGAATTAAAGCAGAGAGATGACGGGGCGACAAGAGGGTAAGGAAGGGCTCACTAAGGAACTGACATTTAGGACCTGAAACACAAGACGTTCCCTTAAAGTGAAGGCTAGGGAGACCATTCCCAGCAGAGGGAACAGGTGACGGGAAGAGCTCGATGTGTCCAAGGACGAGAAGACCAAGATGCTGGGGACAGAGAGGAGTCAGGGGCAGCCAGACAAACAGCGGGACCTGATTGGGCAAGGGCTTGAGACCAGGTTCTGTAGTTTTGATCGGATGCCAGGTGTGACAGAAACAGGTCTTTCAACCTTGTTTATTAAAAAAGCACTGAAGGGATTTACGTAGGCAATGACGTGATCTGACTTCCATGCCTAATAGCTCATGGGCCCCGGTGTGGGAAACTTCAGGGCTAACAGCAAAAGCTCGTGGTTTCTCAGCAGGAGGCCCACCAGCCGGCACCTGCTGACTGGGTGAGAGCTTCCCCTTAGCTGGGTCACCGCAGGAGCCAGGACCCTGTGCCTTGCCTGCCACGGTCCCTTATCCCACTTCTGCCTCTAGAGAGGCATCAGAGTGAATCCACAGTGCTCAGATATCTCCCCATCTCCTGACACCCTGGACTGAGGGAGGGCACCATGCTAACTGCACTTAACCTTTGCGGATGATGACAGCTATACATTCAGATGTGTTGGCGGGCTTCTCTGTCTTTCTTTTTTTTTTTTTTTTAAATGACTATTTTTTAGAGCAGTGTTAGGTTCACAGCAAATTTGAGCAGAAAGAACAGAGTTCCCACGCATCCTCTGTTGCCACACACACGCAACCTCCCCCAGTTATCAACAGCCAGAGTGGCACATTTGTTAGAAATGATGAACCCACACTGACACATTATAATCACCCCAAGCCCACAGTTTACATGAGGGTTCTCTCTTGGTGTTGTCCATTCCATGGGGTTTGAACAGATGTATAATGACGTGTATCCACCATTACGGTCTCATACAGGGCAGCCTCACTGCCCTAAACATCCTCTGTGCTCCACCTACTATTCGTCCCTCCCATCCCCCAGCCCTGGATATCACTGATCTTTTTACTGCCTCCATATGAGGTCAAACAATTAAGTTCGCAAACTCATCTTAGAAAAAGTCCTACATACCTCACAGCTGAATATCTCTATGGTTGCCTTCAAATTATTCCCCTTGGGAAGCTATGCACCGACACCAATGCCTAGTCCACCCTTCAAAGCAATTTTGGAACTCTTTTTCTGGAATGGCCATCAGAGCTGTCATCGTATTACCCTTGATGCCCTGAATGTCATCAAAAGGTCTTCCTTTCAATATTTCCTTTATCTTTGGGTAAAGAAAGAAGCCATTGGGGGCCAGATCAGGTGAGTAAGGAGGGGTGTTCCAATACAGTTATTTGTTTACTGGCTAAACACTCCCTCACAGACAGTGCCGCATGAGCTGGTGCATTGTTGTGATGCAAGAGCCATGAATTCTTGGTGAAAAGTTCAGGTCATTTTCGTCTAACTTTTTCACGCAGCCTTTTCAGCACTTCCAAAGAGTAAACTTGGTTAACTGTTTGTCCAATTGGTACAAATTCATAATGAATAATCCCTTTCATGTCAAAAAAGGTTAGCAACATCATTTTGACTCTTGATTTGGACTGACAGAACTTTTTTGGTTGTGGAGAATTGGCTCACTTCCATTGTGCACTTTGATGCTTTGTTTCAGGGCCGTATTGGTACACCCATGTTTCATCACCAGTGATAACATGGCCCAAAACATCATCTTGCCTCTCCAAAAGGTCTTGGCAAACTTTGATTCTCCTTTGCTTTTGTTCAACAGTGAGCTCCTTCGGGACCATTTTTGCACACACCTTTCTCATGCCAAGATTATCAGTTAAGATTTTCCTAACTGTTTCTCTGTCGATGTTTACTTGGTCTGCTGTGCTTCTCACAGTCAGCCAACAATTTTGGCGCACAATTTGATGAATTTTTGCAATGTTTTCATCAGTTCTGCTCATTACTGGCTGCCCTCACCTCTCTTCATCAGTGATGCTTTCTCTCCCCTCAAAAAAACATTTAATCCATTTGTACACTGCCATTTTCTTCTTTACATTATTTCCATAAACTTGGACTAACATGTCCCTGATATCACTTCCACTCTTGCCAAGCTTAACAAGAAAATTAATGTTTATTCATTGCTCTAATTCAAGCTCAGACGTTCTTGCGATGGCACAAAAAACACGCAACAACAATAATGAATGCCACTCAACAAGACACCGCCACACGTCAACATGAACACAGCTGTGAGACACTGATATACCAAGGCTATGAAACCTTACCAAGCTGTTTGTACATTACTTCCAATGGAAGCACACGGTGGCAGTTTCGTGAATTTAATTGTCAGGCCTCATGGGTTTGCCTTTTCCAGCACATCACATAATTGGAATCATATAGTATAGTTGGAATCATATAGTAGGCAGCCTTTTCAGATTGGCTTCTTTCACTTAGTAATACACATTTAAGTTTCCTCCATGTCTTTTCGTGGCTTAATAGCTCATTCCTTTTTAGTATTGAATAATATTCCATTGTCTGGATGCACCACAATTTATTTATCCATTCACCTACTGAAGGACATCTCAGTTGCTTCCAGGTCTTGGCAATTAGGAATAAAGCTTCTAAAAAACATCTATGAGCATGTTTTTGTGTGGACATAAGTTTTCAACTCCTTTGGGTAAATACCAAGGAGTACAATTGTTGGGTCATATGGTAAGAAACTGCCAAACTGCCTTCCAAGGTGTCTGTACCATTTTGCAGTCCCACCAGCAATGAATGAGAGTTCCTGTTGCTCCACATCCTCTCCAGGATTTTGTGTTGTCAGTGTTCTGGATTTTGGCCATTCTGATAAGTGTGTAGTGGCATTTCGTTGTTGTTTTAATTTACATTTCCCTGATGACACGATGTGGAGCATGTTTTCATATTATTATTTGCTATTTGTATATCTTTTTTGGTGAGGTATCTGTTGAGATCTTTGGCCCATTTTTTTAATCAGGTTGTTTTCTTATTGGTGAGTTTTAAGAGTTCTTTGTATATTTTGGATAACAGTCCCTTATCAGATGTGTCTTCTGCAAATATTTTCTCCCAGTCTGTGGCTTGTCATCTCATTCCTTTGTGTTTTGCAGAGCAGAAATTTTTAATTTTAATGAGGCTCAATTTTTCCATTCTTTCTTTCATGGATTGTACCTTGGTGTTGTATCTAAAAAGTCATCGCCATACCCAAGGTCATCTAGGTTTTCTCCTATGCTATCTTCTAGGAGGTTTATAGTTTTGTATTATACATTTAGATCTGTGATCCATTTTGAGTTAATTTTTGTCAAAGGTGTGAGGTCTGTGTCTAGGTCATTTTGTTGCATGTGGATGTCCGTTTGTTCTAGCACCATTTGTAGAAGAGACTGTCTCAGCTCCATTGTATTGCCTTTGTTCTTTTCTCAAATATCAGTTGACCATATTGATGGGGATATATTTCTGGGCTTTCTATTCTGTTCCATTGATCTATTTCTCTGTTCTTTTATCAATACCACACTGTTTTGATTACCAACAGGCTTTTTGTTTGTTTGTTTGTTTTAACTTGGGAGTTTTTGTGATGCTAAAAATCAGGCCATTAAATATTTAACTCTTCTTTTCATATAAGAAATATAAATTAAAAATGGACCCCCATCTCAGAGCCTTATCTTGTCCCCAATTTTGTCCCTGATCACATGCTGCTCTGATACTTGATAACTTTTTCAAAAGCTAAAAGTTCAGTGACTGGTTCTTTGAAACAGAAATGTTCCACAGCATTAAAGTAGCTGTTTCAAAATGTCCTCAGTTTCAAAATGGCCACATCAGAACAACCACATCAAAGGGTCTGGTCCCTATAGTGAGGCTCAGAGAAGAGCTTCTTGGTGGTGAGTAGCTGACCTGAGGCCTCCAGGCTCCTGTTTCCTCCCTGTCATCACGTATCTATTGAGCACACAAGTGCTTCTTGAGTTTCTACCTGGGGAAACACAAATTCAGACCCCATCGCAGTCTTCAGATTGCTCACAGGGTTCCCTCTGAGAAACAACTGCTCAGTTTTCAATATTAACTACATTTGGAAAAAATACACCCCAAAACAACATATAGCAGCCTTCCCAAACTGAGTCCTATGGCCCAGAGATAATCAATACATCTCAGGCTGTAGGAGTTGGGACTACCATATTTTCCCGTTCTCTGACATGTATTGGTGAAGCTTTTCCCCTACTACATTTGAGATTACATAAGAGGGAGACAACTGCTGTCTTGGCTTCCACCTGGGCTGTCTTGTATTCAGGGGGCTCTGAGCAGAGGCCGGGGGGTGTTTCCCCTTCCTCTCCTCCATCCTGCCAACTGTGAGATGACCCATCCTTCCTTCCTGTTGGCCTCAAAGTTTTAGCTCATTTCTCTTTCTGTTGTAAGGCTCCAACTATCTACCCAACTTCTTAAACTTTTCCCCTTCCCACCCCACTGCTGGGAATGGTCAAGGAAGAGAGTTGAAAGGTCCATACTCAGCAGAACAGTGCTGGGATGACTGCCACTTACTATGTGACCCTGGGCAACAGATTTCCTTACCTGTAAAAATGTACTCCTTTCAAAGGGTTGCAGTGAGGGTAGAATGGTGAATGCAGGGAAGAGCCAAGCCAAAGCCTGGCCCTTAGCTCATGCTCAATGAGCAGTACTTTCTAATGAAGAGTGTTGTCATGGTGTAAGGGCTATATCTGGGTCTGTCCAATTCTGCATTTACTTACAGGGTGGAATTTGCCTCAGAGCCTCAGTTTCCTCTTCCTTATATTAATAGGACATTAATATCTATTCCCTAGGATTGCTGTCAGGGTTGCTATCTGAGCGTTTGGCATTCAGAAGGTGCCAAAGCAACCATACTGGTCCTTTTTAAATTATATTTTATTTCTAAATACTACACAGAGATCCAATACATGACCAATGTAGGAATTTCATTCGAATTCAACCAAATTAACAGGCTTGTTTTGCTATCACACCCTGGGATCCCCTTTCTAACAGTCTTTCTTCTTAATGCTTCCAGGGCCTCTCAGGGCTTTCCTGGGGCTTTGTCTACTGTTTCTGTGGGGCGGGGAGGAACAGCATGGGTTTCCTCTTGACTGTAATCTCCACTCTTCTCCAGGGAAAGGGAAAATAAATAAATGTCCTAAGTACCTAGTTTGTGCCAGGAGCTTTACAAACACCATCTCATTTAAATGCCGCAATGATTCTATAAGACAGAGAATGTGTCCTTTTTAAAGATTTGAGCAGCTAACTGAATTTCCTGAGAAGTGCACTAAATGAAATAAGCAAGGCATATCAGGTGTCTATTGCCGTGTAACAAACCAGTCCACCATTTAGTGGTTTAAAACAATGATTATTATTTAGCTTATGATTCTATAGGTTGCAGTTTAAGCTGGGCGCAGCTGGGCAGCTTTCCTGGTCTCAGCCAACCTCGGCTGACCTCAGCTGGGCCTGCTCATGTCTTTGTGTCAGTGACCAGGGTGGCTCGGGCTGGCTGTCTAGGATGGCCTGAGTTCTCCCATCCTCAAGCTGGCTAGCCTGGGCTTGTACAATGGCTGACGGTTAGGCTCTGAGAGACAGGGTAGAAGAGCACAAGGCCTCTCAAGGTCTGGGCACAGCACTGACACACCATCACTTCTGTCACAGTCCATCAGTCAAAGCATGTGACAAGGTCAGCCCAGATTCAAGGGATGGGAAAATAGACTCCACCCCTTGGATTTCCAAGAGTATGAGCAGAGAACCCTATTGATGGGGGACATTAGTGAAATCAGTCTACCACACAGGGTGATGGGATACAGGGGGCCTGGGTGGTGGTAAAAGGAGTGGATGTGAGGCTCACTTCAGATGGGAGGACAGGAGAGGCCTCTCTGGGGAGGTGACATATATGCTCAGAGCTGAAATATGAAAAGGAAGAACCAGTTCAAGACACAGGAAAGAGCTTCCCCTAAGAAGAAGTTATTATACAAGAAACAACCCCCACAGCAAAAGGGCCATATCCTGCACGCTGACCTATTGGATAAAGGACTTAAAGGCAGGCACACAGCAGGAGGGCAACGTAGCATACGTGTGGGTGACATCAAAATGCTCATCCCTTCTCCTCCCCTCACCCCCACATGGCCACTGAAAACCTGAAGGTTGCTTGGGTGGCTGTTATTTTCCATGAAATAGTTCTGGTTCCTTAGAGAAAGGTGCCCCCTAAAATAGGGACATGGGGGAGAGGAAGAAGCAAAAGGAATATTAATGAAGAATGAAGACAGGAGAGAATGATAACAAGAAAGCGGGAGGGAAGGGAAAGAGACGGGGGGGGAGGGGGGGGATCTCTGGCATGCGGTAAGCCCTTGATAGAACTTGTAGAATCCATGAATGGACGAGCTCACCATCTACTGCAGGAGATAAAGCACATCAAATAATACAGAATAAGAAAACACCTTGAGGCGAATACGCATACGTATGTTTACGTATATGTGTGCGCGCACGTACCTACACGTATGATGGAAGAATGAGGCAGGTAGAGCGAAGCAAAGGGAGACATCTCCACTTAGGGGAGTAGAGAAGCTGAATGGCTTCAGAAGGTCGTGTTAGGATCGGGGCAGTGAGTAATACTTCAGCAAGTTGCCCATAAGCCTGTGGGGAGGAAATTGTAGCGGGGAGGGGATGGTATCTTAGGAGGAAGGAATGACTTGAGGAATGCTGAGAGGCAGGAAGGGTTTGTTGAAGAACAACCAAAAGTGATTACCAAAACACGAAGCTAAAAGAATGATTTACATAAAACCTTCCAGTAGGATGTGTGCCCCACAGACCAGCACTGCATCACCTGGGGGCTTGGGAGGCATGCAGAACTCGGGCCCTGCCCCAGACTCACTGAGCCAAATCTGCGTTTAACAAGGTCCCCAGGGGATTCGTGTGCCAGTCAAGTTTGAGAAGTGCCACAAAAGTTGGTTTGGGGAGTAGGACTAGTGGGGGAAACAAAGAAAAAGGAAAAGGAGTTTTTTGCCTTAAGCTTTCAAAGTATTCTATGACCTTTATTTACCACATGCTTGTCATTAATTTAATCTTACAAGTTTTTAATGGTTAAAAATATAAATACCTGGGTAGAGTTTGGTTCCTTTCTCACTAGCATTTATTCTCCGTCACAGTTTAATCTCAGGCTGGCCCTGGCCCTCCCCTTTGACTGGGGTGACCTTTCTAAGACATCACAGCCCCACAGCTCACACCGCCCAGGGCTGCACCTCACTTGCCGTAGAAGCACCCGGGGCAGACGTGAGCCCTCACCTGCAGACTTTGCCATAAGAGCGTTTCTGAGTTTTCTCTGACTCTCTGCACTCCCCTCCCCCAGCAGCCTGAGAAGAGACCACAGCCACAAACCGTCTACAAAATCTCCCAGCATCTGTTTTCTCCCCACTTAAAGGTTTTTCTGACAACATGCCCGTAGCCCAGTGGCTCTAAGGGTGTTCCCCAGACCAGCAGCAGCTCCTGGACACCTGTTACAGGTGTGGGGCGCCTCAGCCCCACCGAGTGAGAAACTCTGGGGATGGGCCCAGCAATCTGCTCTAACAAGCCTTCCCAGGGGCCAGACCACCCCCTGTTCTGTTGCTGGGTTTGTTTGTCACAAATGTCCCCTGGGCTCCCCTGCCTCAGTGACAGCTTCGGCTTCCTAGCCACTTTCACAAAGGATGGAAACACAGCCTCTCCGAGCCTGTTTTCTAAAAGTGGCTGGACCCTCTCCGTACTGAATCTTTTTAAATGATATTTTAAAACAGAGGGTAAAAGGGATCATGTTGCGCATATTCAGCTCCTTACTCTACACCGCATCCCATCTTTGGAATTTTTCCTTCTTCTATTTGTGCTATGACCTCATCCACACATGTCCGAACCAACTACAGGGAGGATGGATCTCCTGCCCCCTTTCTCCCCAGCCCCTCTGCACCCCATAAGTGCCCCGTTCTCTCAAGCGCCCAGATTTCAGCTTTCACCCGGGAAGATGCCCTGTGCAGATAAGTTCCCCTGCGGTTGAGTCAATGAGCCTGAGCCTGCCACCCCTTGCTGCCACCTGCTTGCTCCCCCGTCTCTGTCACTACCATGAGCGGTGAGCCCATCAGATAACCCCAGACGAGGCTCACAGACATACATTACTTCCTTAGATGGGCAACTGACAAGCACGAGCCCAAACTCCTAAACTCCCAGAGTAGAAAAGCTTCTACGGGGAAGAGCTGGCCCTGAGATTGCACACCGAGCCTTCTGCAGACGTGAGAGCCAGATTTCAGTGGTTGGCTGGAAATGGCCCTGCTTGTTATTAGGCGTCTGGTAGAACCACTTCACTTGTCTTTGTTTTTCATCTTTGCCGTTGCACTTTTAGGGGCTTCACTCCGTTTTCTAAAGGTGCGTGGGTGTTAAAGTCACGCTATGGAAAAAAACATGCACATAATACACACATCACAGGCTTTTTGTTCTCCATTTTGATGCAAACCGGTGCTTTTATGACTTTCTGAAATAAAGAAAGCTGTTACTACTTGCCGCCTGCAATTGCTCTTAGAAAAGCAGCTCTGCTCCTACAAACTCAAGAGAAGAAAAACAACCAAAATTCTAAAACGTATGAACGTATGAAGAGGCAGTTCCCAGATGAGGGAAGAAAAACATCTGAAAAGATGCTCTAAGTGGTAATTGGGAACGCATGTTGAATAGCAACATCAATATTTTCCCCTTGCAAACAGGCAAACCTGTGAGTCTAATTCTGAGCATTGGGGTGGGAGCTAGGTACGCTCCCACTCCTGAGAGTGTGTGAATTGGTTCAGCCACATTGGGAGGGGATGGTGGCAGGATCTGTTGACATATAATGGTTGCATCCCTGTGTCACAGCAATTCCACAATGGTATCCCCCTCTACAGAATATCTACGCGCGCCCCCAAGGAGGCATCTTGTGTTGGCGGAAATGGAAAAAAACCTCCGTGTCCATCAAGATGACAAGGATGTCATAAAGGATGGCATATCCATTCTAGGAAGTTCTATGCAGCAGTTCAAAAGCAGCAGGCGGCTCTCTATAGGCACTAACTTCGAAAGATCCCCAGCATAGTTTCTGACGAACAGAGGAAATTGTAGATGATGGGTTCAGTGTAGTGGTATTTCTGATGGAAACAAAATGAAACACCAAGATGGCATTATCCATGCATTTAGGAAACACATTTATGTTTATACTTGTAACTGCAGAGAAAAGACTTAGGAAGGAGTCATACCCAAATCACACGGCTTATTCCAGGAAGAAGTCAGGGGTGGGTAGGAGGGGTTGGTGGGAGGCGGCCAAGGAGGAGCTTAGTTTTGTAATCCTTGAATATTTTACTATGAGGGTATATTTGGGAATAAATTGCATCATTGTGTAATTAACATTAAGCGTTTTAGGATTCTAACGAGTGTTTCTACCTGTTGAATAGCACACAAAAAATCGGTAACTTGTCTTGAATGTTAAGAAGACTTTGTGCGAATATATGATTACTTCTCTTTAGAAAGTTATTACAAAACTACCCCATTTGTCAAAATCTCTCAATATTTATCTGAAAGGTAAGAGCCAAGATAGGTTCTCTGTGTTCAAATACACACACACACACACACACACACACACACACACACACACACACATACACACACCATCACTCATCGTGGGCATAGCAATTTCCACCCTGTGCCATATTGTGCTAACTTTCAGGATGTCTAAACCACATCCAAGCAGGCCTTTCTGATGAGCTGATAACTTTGTTTCCAGGCTTCCGTGCCACTTGATTGTCAACTCATAATTTCAGAGCTGCCAAAACTAAGAGACACGTGACATGGTGATGGTGCCTGGGTCTGTGGGTGTAGCCTGACAGCCAGGCATCTGGCTTCCTGACCCCAAACCGCACGGGTCCCATGAGGCCTCTTGAGCATCCTTGCAGCATGCTGCCCTGTCCCTCCCACCAGCCCGAGCTTCAGAGCAGGTGCTGGGGAGATGGGCAGATGCCCAGAAGGCTGCTGGCCTGGCAGAACTCATCTCAGGAACACCTTCATTACAACTTTCTAATCTAGACTCCGTGTAATGAGGCAGTGTTGTATCGTGGAAAGACTCGGAGATTCAGAGAATAATTTAAAAGCAGATGTCATGGGATCTCTTGTACTTTTGTTCGCATAACGACTCTCTCTCTCCATGGGAAAACCCACTGAAGAAGCCAAATTGCAAGCCTTGAGTAAACGGTTTTAGACAAGGTGTTAGAAGATTATATAAATGTTATCTTGGCTTCTCCCAGACTTTGGGGTGACCTTTCCTTTCTGGATCCGACATACCTGATGGTTTTTTAAATTTTCAATTAGATGGGGATTTTAGGACACCAGAATCAAAGCTTTTTTTGGATCTTCATTTCCTACCAAGGCAGTGCCAGGCTAATTCCAGACATTACCCACGCTGCTTCCAGCCATCTTCCACAAAGGAGGGGCTTTTCCATGATACAAGCAATTATGGGCTCAGAATTGGCTGCATTCCTTAAAAATTAGGAAGGTGTGCTCCTTCTTTACCCTGTCTTCTGGGAAGGTCCTCAGGAATCTTGACCAACCAAAATGGATTACAGTCTGCCTATCCTCTTATCCCAATGTTCTCCTGTGACAAAGTGCAGTGTCAGCAGGCGTGGATGCCTGATGCATCCCTTGCCCAGCAGGACTGACCTTGCCAATGGCCTTGAGCCCAAACCCTCCATGAGCAATGCCGGGATTGCCTGTCAGTGGATGCCTCTGTGACACCCCTTTATTCCTCCGTGCCTGACCAGCCTATCTCAATGCACAAAGAGCTATTTCTTCAGCTCTTCCATTGGTGTGGCACAAGACCTGCTGACCTGGGGGACACTGTCTCTTCTCCATAACTCCATGTATCTCTGACCTGGCAGTGACATGTACATTTGGTGGGGGTGCTTTGCAGACTTTAATGTGCCTACAGGTGACCTGGGGGTCTTGTTAAGACACAGATTCTGAGTGGGCAGGTCTAGATGGAGCCCTAGAATCTGCATGTCTCACAGGCTTCTAGGAGATGCCCATGCTGCTGGGCCAGACCCACACTTTGAGTAGCATGACGACAAATTAGGGAGATGTGGGGAGAAGCCCCTGCATCATAGTAGTCACCTGAACAGAGAAGGATTGTCAGGGCCCCTAGAGACAATGTACCTGAAGGACCGTGTAAACCGTGGTGTGCAGGGAAAATGCTGACTGTTACAATTACTTCATATTATATAAATTATATACTTGCTTTGGATTCAGAGAGAGCAGGATCTATCCCTCTCACCTCTTACTAAGTGGGGGTTTGAACAAGTCACTCAATCTCAGTTTCCTTAGCTATAAAATAGGAGGTTACCATTTACATAAAGATACATTTGCAGATATTCTAAGTCAATATCTATTTACATATTCATCTTCTCTTTGTTAATCTAAATGAACAAAAGCTTTATTATTAATTTATTTATTTGTGTGTGTGTGTGTGTGTGTGTGTGTGTGTGTGTGTGTGCACGCGTGCGCGCACATTTAACTCACTAAACAATTCTGCTAAATGCTGAGACTCAAGAACCAGAACTTGGCTAAAAATCCGTTCCAAAGCTGTCAAATCAAACAACTTAGTTAAGAGTCATTTGGTTTTCTACAGTTTACAGAGCTCTTAGGGAACCCAGAAAGATTTATGGTTTGCTACCACAGCTCTGCAAAGCTAGTGGTTTCAACCAGGCTTCACTTACTCAACCCTGAAATTCAGCAGAAATCTGGGGAAAATCCACTCACAAGAGAATTGCTCCCCTGAATCCTGCTGATCACTGGAGCTATCCAACACCAGAACTTGGAATCCATTCCACTGGGGCCAACATCCGTCTTTGGCTAAGACGAGCGTTCTAAAGAGCTGCTAAATAGTAACAATGGAATCTGCAGACCTTATAATTTAATTCCAACCCACCCAAAAGATTCTTCAAGCCAGGCTGACAGATGACATTCAGACTAGCAGATCCCAAGAGAAAATTTTTTCTGATTGAGGAAATTTACTTGAAAGGAAATTTACATTCTGGCACAAGAATGGCCCATAAGTACCCATCACCACAATTTTCTCTGTCCAGCATTGTCACAAGCACGATTTTTGCACCATCTCCTTTAATCGTCACAACCACCTTAAGAGGTGGAGACTATTATTACTTCCCTTTTACAAAAGAGGAAACTTAGGGAAAGAGAAGTTAATTAACACATGAATTTTAAAGATGGAAAATTTAACTCATTTATTGGCACAGTGTAAAATTAAGTTGTTAACCTGCTGAATTGGATCCATGAATTGTTTTTGAATTGCCCCGTGATATATACAAGTCTTCTGTGCTACACCCAAAGACTTATACATAAAGCTGAATATCACAGCACTGTTGATTATATTGAAAAATTGTTAACAACCCAAGCCTAAAATAGACTATTGTATATCTAGACAGTGAAAGGAGTACAGCCAGAAATATATATTCAAAGAATTTTTAGTGACATGAAAACGTTCTAATGACATAATACAAAATAAGGAAGGTAGGGTATTTCCATATTCATTTATTTATTCAAACACTTGCTTTTCTGGCATGTCAGGCAGACTTGCCCTTGTACAGCTTACTGTCTGGTGGGTTTGAAAATTTCTTGGACGAAAAAGGCCCCACAATGTTAGCAGTTGTCTTATCAAGAGAGTAAGGGTGCTATTTGTTTTTCTTCTTCGTCCTTACATCATTTCCAAATTTTCTCAATTAATCCTATATTACTATTACGTTTAAAGATTCATTGATGCACAATTGGCACATAAGAAACTGCACCTATTTAAACCGTACAATTGGATACATTTTGACACAGTACACACCAGTGAGACCGTCACCACGATGAAGGTAGCAAGCATGTGCATCACCCCCAAAAGTTTCCTTGTGCCCCTTGGTCATCCCTCCCTCTCACCCCACCCCACCTCCACTCCCTATGCAGCCACCCATCTGCTTTCTGTTTCTGTGGTTTGATTTGCATTTCTAGAATTTTATATAAATTGAAATATATAGCAGGTACTCTTTTTTTTGTCTGGCTTCTTCCACTCAACATCATTATTTTGAGATTCATCCAAGCTGGTGTGTGTATCGATAGTTGTTGTTAAATAGTATTTAATTGTATGGCTATACCACAGTCTCTTAGCCATTCACCGGTTAGTGGACATTTTGGTTGCTTCCAGTTTGGGGCTATTGTAAATAATGTTTCTATAAACATTCGCATCTCTCTACATACATATACATTTCTTTTTCTCTTGAGTAAACGCCTTGGAGTGACAAGGCTGGGTCACATGGTAACTCTAGGTTTAATTTTTGAGGAACTGCCAAACTGTTTTCATGTGACTATACCATTTTTTACATTTCTGCCAAGAGTGTATGAGTTCATCTTTCCTTCTTTGTCAAAATTACATAAAAGATAGATGCATATCTGCTGCTATAAAAAGTTTTTTTTAATTCAGAAACGTAGAGTTAAAAAAGTTAAAGTTCCCTTTTCTGCCGTTCCTCTCTTAACTCCTCATTCACATTTATTATTAAAAGTTTGATGTATGTCCATCCAAAGCCTTTTCTTTGCATGTGCATGCATGTGTGCGTGCATATATTTGCATGGTCATGCATGTGTGTACACATATGTGTTTGCACACACGTGTGGGCATGCCTGTGTAAGCGTGGTTCCATGTGCCTTTGCTGCACGTCGATGCACTTGGCTCTCCCCCAATCCTTTGAATCGTTGCTGAGTATTCGACTTCGTTAATCAAGGGGATGTGTTTTTTCGAATATTGTTTACCAGTCCCATGAAAGAGGCAGTTCCCTTCAAAATCTTTTTTTTTTTTATTGTTAGTTTCAGGTGTACAGAACAATGCAATAGTTACCCTTTTTCACCCTCACCAGGTAACAACCCCAAAATCTTAAATTGATGTGACACTCGGTGAGCTTGCTCTTTCTTCTCATCATTGAGGAAAGGCTGTCCGTGAGAAAGGACTGTTTTTCTGGGTTGGTCCCGGTCCCCATGGTAGCCCCACAGGCGTGGCCACCCTGGCGAAGAGTGAGAGAATGTTCCGTGGAAATGTAATGGAGAACCATGAGGTTAAACTGCTCCACTGTCAGGTTACCTGTATGCCTGTCTCGTGTTTGTCACAGTAGAATTACCTTTTTCTCGTCTATTGCCCAGTTTTGTACTTTGTGGTAAGGAGGCTTTACTTAAGTTTAGTCATTCTGAGAAGGGCAAAAGGGCTTCAACTCTTCAACTCTCGGCTGTGGAGATGAGTAACATTAGGGGTTTCTTTTTTTATCATGTCAAAAAATTTACCAATCGGCCCAATGTGGTGAGAACCTACTCTCTTGTTTAAAACAACAGTAATCTATTCCGTGCCTGGAGAAGCTCTATCATTGTTTACTGTCACCTCTATGTTTTATTTTCCCGTATTTTCTTTTAGCAGTCACAGTGTTACTAGGACTACATTAAATGGTACTTCCTTATCCCTCCTTCAACTATTATCTGAGGGCTAAGTCATTTTTACTTACATAAAAATTAGGACTATATTGTATAATAATATAATTGTATACCTTATACTTATTCTGTTATAAACATGTTCTCATGTTATAAAATATTAATCCAAAAGTTAAATTAAATCCGAATCTTAATTGTTAACGATTTTACAATATTTCAGATATATACCATATATTGTCTAATCTTTATACCATAATTTATCTAATCACTCCCTATGATTGATGACATTTTACTAGTAGATAAAGATTTTGAGTAGCACTAAGTGAAAAAAAATTATAAAAATCATTCATTGTGAACAGTGGAAATTAGGTTCTGGCAGCAATACTAAAATTAAGTTAGTTATCAGGTCTTAAAAAAATTATTTTTATCTTATCTTCTTGTGATAATGCCTGCCTCATTATGTTGAACTAAATATTCCTTTTCACCTTACTCACCATCAAGACTTCAATCTTTGGAAAATATACAAAAGTTTTACTCATTATTTGATAGCAACTCATAATTACATATTACTTGCTAGTATAGTTGTTTCTGGTAAGTTTGGTGGGTTAAAAGTCTACGTATGTTTAGCCATTCCAGAGGGGACCCGAACGTCACAGTCTATTTTACACAGAATGTCTCACTGTGAAGAATAAATTAGGGATATCATGACATTATCTCCTAAATACCACGAAGTGCATTTCTACACAAATAACATCACTTTCCTACTATCACAGCTAAAATTAACCATCATCCTTTATCATCATCTAATGGCCTGTATATGTTCAAATTCCCCAAATGTTCCACCAAATGTCCTTTATAGCTTATTTGTCCAAACCAGGACCCACCCTGGACTGTGCATCACACCTGGTTGGTAACGCCCCGTCAATGTCTTTTAATCTAGCCTCTGGTCTTTTTCTTCGTGGAATCTTCTTCTTGCAGCCACTGGGCCTGTAGAGGCCCCCCTTGCTTGCCTGTGGTGTCATTTCGCTTGTTGCTCTCTCCACTGCACTTCCTGGAAGTTATAGCTACAGGGTGATTTGACCTCGGGAAAATATGTTTGGCTCCTGCCTCCCCGGTGATGCTGTGCTATCAGAATGTATGACACCAGGAGGTATAAATATGTGCTTGTCCCACCTTTGGGATTAGATTAGGGTGAAGGCAGTCTGATCTATCCAATGTCCAATCACAAGTATGTTTTTCTCCTGGTGACCAGAACCACATTGTCGTGGTGTTACTTTGGTTCATATGAATGTCCATGTCCCACCAGCCATTCTTTAACACAAGTTGACAGTCTCTGTTTGGATCTACATTCTCATTGGAATTGTAAGGTTATGATTTTCAAAGTCTATCATCCTACATCAAGCTGGCATTCTTATGTAAAATAGAAATTTATCTCATCAACTGGAGGTGTATGGTTACCCTGAAATACTGTTCCTACTGGAAAGATATTAAATGCACTTTCCCTTTTGTTACGTAGTTTCCAGATAAAGAGTTGGTATTAGCTGCTTCAGTTGAGTTTCTTCTGGCTTCCTCCTCTTTAATATCATTATGGACTCATGAATTTTCATGTATTCAGTGAATGTGTTTTATTGAATTATTCTTTTTTTTTCAAAGATTTTATTGGGGAATATGGGGAGGGGAACAGCGTTGGGGAATCGGGGAAAGGGAACAGACAAGTTGCTGTCCTTTTGTTCTTCAGTCTAGTTGTGGAGGACGTTGTTTCACTGGCCCATGTTGGTACTACCATTGCGCTCTTCCCGGGTGAGGCAGTTGCTCGCCGCCATTGGACGGCCGCTTACGGTGGCTCACGGTGACTCACGGCAGCTCATGCTGGCTGCCGGCCGCTCACAGTAGTTTACGGGAGCCCACTGCAGCTCCACTGCAACCTATGCCATCACAGGCGACTCGTGGCAGCCCAGCTCCAAGTCAAGCTGTTGTTCACCATCTTAGCTGTAAGGGACGCAGCATCACTGGCCCTCATGTGGGATCCAAACTGGGGTCCTGCTGTTCAGAGCTGGCGTCCCAAGCCAACTCTTAACCAATGTGCCACTCGACCAGCCCTTATTGAATTATTCTTGACACCTATGATACTACTAGACTCATCAGACACCAAGCAGCGAAACAGAGATTAATTTCCAAACAAAACTTCAAAACAAAAGTAGCTCCAAATATAACCTTCACCCGCTCTGGAAAGAGGAAGCACTACTGTGTAAGAGAATAAGGCAAGAATCTAATAAATTATTGCTAGCATTGTTGTTAACATTTGTGTTCTCACCTGATCTTCAAGATAAGGGAGAACTCCAAATGTGGGTGCGAAGAAAGCTGCAAGCCTGTGTTGGTGGTGCTCACCAGCTGTCAGTGATTTAGGCGAGCCACATTCAAAGTCAAGAGCTAGTTGACTGACACATACTTGAAGATGCTTCCAAGCACCCAGCAAGCACCCAGGCGAGGCTATCTTTTTTTCCTCACATAATCGCCTGTAGAAACAAGAATGTCAGAGCCCATCCTCAGGCGGTTCCCTCAGTAAGTCATGGCTTCCCCACCGTGGTTTGCAGAAGAAACAATTAGGAGACCAAGCATTGTTGTTAGAATAACTGTTGAGGAGGGGGTGTGTGCAGAGCGCTCTCTGTGTTTTGATTTTGCCCTGTGTTCCTCCTGGTCCCTTCCCTGAGGAGCCGATTCATCTGAAGAGAAGCCCCTCATCCCAGCTCCTCATCTTCTGTGTGACCACACTGCTCCCCTACAGTGGAGGCTCAGGTATTCTTCCAGGCTGCTCCACAGGTCCCTTGTGGTTCCCAGCGGAGGGTGCAGAGGTTGCACTTAATCTGCAAGTTTCTCCAAAGCAAGAACAATATTTAGAACCAATTCGCCCAGGTTCACTACTCACTTTACCTCACAAGAGCAGAGACCACATCTGCTTTCCTCACCATTGTAACCCCAGAGCCTAAGATGGTCACACACACACACACACACACACACACACACACACACGGTGCCCAAAAAAACGTATGCACGTTTTAAGACAGGAAAAAACTATTAAAATTGTAATACTCAATATATACCTATAACAAAAGATGAATGCAAGTCATGGTTGACTTCTGCAATTACAAGAGGTGCTCATCAGCGTAATTTGAATACAGTTTTTTTCTTTCTTAAAACATGTATTCACTTATACATGGATTCTAAGGAACTGAATGGATGGGAGAAGTGGATGGAGATAGTCTCAGAGACACAGAGGAAGAACTGAGGGTTGTTAGTTGGGAGGGGGTGGGGATGAAGGAGAGGGGAAGGGATGAGACAATACAAATTGGTAATTGCAATATGGCCTCAGGGATAGAAAAAGACAGTCCGAGGAATACAATCAATAATGTTATAAATATTTCTTAGGGGGCCAGATGGACCCATGTCCTGTTGGGGAGTCCACTTCATAGTCGATGTAGAGGCCTGACCACCGCATTGTATTTCTGAAACTGATGTTGAATAATACTGTATGTCAACTATAATTATATATACATATAGTCTCGGGACATGGAGTAGAGAGCGGGAACGGATTCAATGGAATTGTAATAGATAAGCATGATATCGGGGGTGGGAGGGCAATAGATGGGAGGAGGGGGGTTGTTACTTTGTGAGGGTGAAAAGGGTAACTATTGCATTGTTCTGTACACCTGAAACTAACAATAAAAAAAATAAATAAATAAAACGTGTATACATGCTTTTGGCACCTTCTGTATATATCAGATCTCAATATACATTTGATGAACAAATAAATGAACTTAAGTAGCAAAAGTCCATAGCTGGCCATGTATGATAATAACTGCCAAGTGGGGAATAAAACACTTTGACAATGGCTTGTTACCTTAGGCAAGCCACGTGGCTGTTTTGGACCTCAGCTGTCCCCAAGTCAGGTTTGCAATAAATGATATGAATGTCCCTCACAGCTTTCAGCTTCTGTAAATAGATTTCTTTTTTAGGTAAATGGTGAGTAAAGCCTTCCACTTAGGGACATCGAGAGACGTAACTGCTGAAGCCTAACAAAGTGGTAGACATCAAATAGGTTGTATGCTTGAACTTGTAATGAAATGCCCATAGTTCTAAGATATGGTCTCATGAAGGGTCTCACCTAGATGATTCTGCCCCTCGAACCTGCAAATAAGCAGGCATAACAACGCACACACACCTTTGCAAATACAGTTCATTCATAGGCAGGGTCAACCCACTCATTGGACTTCTTTTAAACATCCTGCCCCCACCTCCTGCTCACATTGAAGTGGTACGAAGTGGTATTTATCTGAGATTAGCAGCCAGTTAGAAAAACCTTTAAGGAATAAGGCAGATGTGTTGACGGCTTCTGGCAGAGAAAAAACTAACATGTGGCCAACCAAACAGTGCTTCTGGGCTGCCTGAGCTTCCGCATTTTAATCAGCATTCTTGAGTTTACTCACAATCCATTTTCTCTTATAACATTAAAGATAAATCTTCCCTTGAACTTTTGCCCTCTCAAGTTTTGATCTCTGAATGGTGTGGGATTTTTTTTCTTCTTGCTTCTTTGCATTCTTTCAAAATAACTAGAACACCCACAAGGTATATCTATACTGAGATTTGGAATAAATGCTCCTCCAGGGCTGTCTCTAGTTTCCTGGAAATGACACCTCTTGGCCTGAGCGCATTCCTACCAGGCCAGTGTACTTGGACCTTGCGATAACTAGAGTTATATTAATCTATTCTTTTCTTATCTTTTCTTTCAAAATAATCCCAAATAAAAGACCCCGAAGAAATATCCCCAAATGAGATTCAAGCAGGAAATTGTTGGCCATGGACTGGACCAGAAATCAGTTGGGAAACTTAAGCTGAAAAATCTCTCCTGGAAACAGAAAAAAAAAAAAAAAGTGATTTTTTTTTTTTAATTAAAGGGGGAAAGATGAAGCTGGCGTTCATATTGTAACTAGCTCCACTACTCCATGTTTATTACATAAACCCTTTGAGAATTTCTTTGTTGGACCAGCATTTAGGAGACTAGATGAGAATACAACCTTCCCTTCCACTCCAGAGCTCCCCTGGGAGCTCTATCTGGCTTTCGTGACCCATTTTCAAGATGACGTGTATGTTCCACGTGCTCTGAAAGCCGCACAGAGGCCTTTTACTGAAACATGCAAGCCTGGCCTGAGTATTCAGACAAAATCTAAAATAAGAAAAGATTCATTTCGGTCAAAGAAAATCTTTGCCTGCCGAAGAGAAACCCACAAGTCTATTACAGAAAAGTCGATTATTCACGTTGGCTGATTTTCATCCCCTACAGAAAGCATTTATGAAGATAGGCTTGCGATAAATGCCAATGCACCATCTGAATTCTCCCAGAATTCCGAAGTCCTTTCCTTTTCACTCTGCTCTTCCCCACTAACACACACACACACACACACACACACACACACACACACATACTCGCGTACATTCATGCACATGCATATACACACATACGCATGTGTACCCATATGCACATATCCATACACTCATGCACACACCCATACACAACACATACACACATACACTCATGGACACACACTCTTCTTTCATTCTCTTGGCATAATTTCTTGAATAAATTGCCACTTGCAGGAGCAAATTTTAAAATCTACATGAAATCTTTATTTTTTTCTCTCTAAAATGACAGTGGCTGTTCATCATGCTGTGATCCTTAGTGACTATTAGAGCCATGTTCTGTCATTAACATATAACTAATGCATCATGCCATTTCAAGTTTCCCAATTCTTACTTTTCAAAAAGGAAGTGAATTTTGTTTCAGTTCTTTACACTACTTCATAAGTATGCCACGTAATGTTCTGTGAAAGATCCACATTCATTCATTTATTACATTTTGCCGTTTGAAAATGAGAACCAGCCCATTGGTGTCTTTTTGTGGATGAAAGATAAAAGTCCCGGCAAAAATCAGAGGCCTGTGGAGTGTCAGACACCTTTCTGATAAGTGCGAATGGAGTGGAAAACTTAGACCAGGCATTTAGGTTAGTTTTAAGATGAAAAGTTAGCACTGCATAGCAAATTTTTTTAAAGATACAGGAAAACATTAGTTCCCATTTCTGCCCCCATGTGTTGTACTATCAACTTGCATGTCCACAGAATCAAGTTGCTGCATTTTGTTTTTAAATTCAACTGTTGGAACCATTTTTATTTTCACCTGTAAATAATCTTTACAAGGAGCAATACCTCCAACTGCCTATTTCTCAAAGAGCATCCTAGAAACTCGTGAGTTCAGTGGCTTCATCGCAAAGATGATGAAGTAAATCAACCTCCTCTGACAACCGCAGTTTACAACTTTGAGTGAACACACACCAGTTTCTTCCTATAGTAAACATCCCATAACAAACATTTGCAACCTCAAGTTTCAAATCAACAATTCTTAGAATTATGTTTTTCATGATGGCATTACAGGAAAACTCTTTGCTCTCTGAATAATGACAGACTCAATTGTTTGATGATGAGACAAAATAGGAATTCAGATTTAACAAAGTTCATTCTTCTTTTTGTTTGGATCTAAACAAAGGCACTTTCAAAGCAGTTCTATCTGTAGCTTCTCATTCTCGCAAGATCTCTATTTTTAAAAAATGAAGATTGCTTTTTTATGTTTTAGTTTTTATAGTATATATAGCATATAAGTACAGTTTACAAACTACAGCATGTGATGTTAAGTTAACAAAGGGAAAAGATATTGGGGTTATTAATAAATAATCTCCATGGCACAAGGTAAAAATGTAAGCCAGTGTATTATTTAGTGCACCTATCACTTTGAATGCTTCTCTGTCACCATGTCTACCCCAGTGGTCCTGTCTTGACCTTGAATAAAATGTTGAAGGGCTAATTCATATTTTGGCCAAAGTTCTGGTATTTGCAAGTACTCACAGAATCTTTGAGAGTAAAGAAAAACAACATAAGATAATTTTGTTGTGAACCAAAATAGGTACTTTTTTTCTTGACAGTTGTTGAAAGAGCTAAATATGGTAGCTGTTATTTTTAATCTACTATTCATATATATTTATTCCCTGTTCTTGGAAATGGATGTAAATTAACCAGTATTTTTTTCCCTGAAAATTGAGTGTGTAAAATGCCTTTAAAAAAATTATAGCCCAGGGCCGACCAAGTGGCGCGTTGGTTAAGAGCTGGCTTGGGACGCCAGCTCTGAGCAGTAGGGCCCCGGTTCGGATCCCACATGAGGGCCAGTGACACTGCCCTCTACAGCTAAGATGGTGAACAATAGCTTGACCTGGAGCTGGGCTGTTGTGAGTCGCTGGCGACAGTGTAGACTGCGGTGAAGCTGTAGTGGGCTGCCATGAGCTGCGGTGAGTGGCTGGCAGCCAGCGTGAACGGCAGGCAGCCAGCGTCAGCTGCCAAGAGCTTCAGTGAGCGGCCATCCAGAGGCCGGCAACCAATCTGCCTCACCCAGGAAGAGCGCAATGATAATACCAACATGGGCCAGTGAAGCGACGTCCTCCACAACTAGACTGAGGAACAAAAGGACAGCAACTTGTCTGTTCCCCTTCCCCGATTCCCCAACACTGTTCCCCTCCCCCAATTCCACAATAAAATCTTTTAAAAAAAATTATAGCCCATTAATTTAATTCATTTCACAAGGAAAATGCAAAATTAGCAGGCATTAAAATCAGCACTTCCTTGATAAAATGATCGTTATGATTAACTAATTTGAAAAATCATAAAGCACTTTTCTTTACGCATGAAAGCTAAAAACAAATGGTGTTTGAGCCTATTTGACCAATAAAATCTCTAGCAAGTTCAAAAAAATTTTACTGTAAATATTTAAATATTAATTTTAGCCCGCTGGGCAATTTTGTCAATTTGATTAACTTCTAGGTTGTTTTAATTGATATACCTCTAGTCCATAAAGTCAGGTGTGCAAGAACCATCACTTTGGTTTTCCAAGATATAATAAAATTTTTATTTTGAACTCTCAAAATAAAAATTTTGAGACTATCCATCAATTTGTACCCCGCTCGCCCAACCTTCTGCAGCTTTTCCATGGAGCTGGTCTAAATTCCAGTAGGAGAAAGCTCTGGACATATCAGAATTATGTTTTGGCTGTTGCTGCTACTGCTTTTTTGTTATTATTCCAGTTAAGAAGAATGGGACCAGGGGAGTAGCTGTGGAAGGAAGAAGAGGGGAGTGGTAATTTTAAAGTTATTTCAGGAGATATGATCTTAGGATAGCTGGAAAGAGCAGGAGAGAAAGGAGAACTCATAGATAACTCTGAATCATCTCATACCAGTGGGTGGTGAGAAAATGATTAGTGGTGGAACCAGAACAAGACAGACGGGCAGATTCTGAGTTCTCTTTGGTTGTGTTGGGTTGAAGTAGCTGTTAGGACACCCAGCAGGAGAAAACCTATAAGTTCCTGGAAATATAAGTTGGGTATGTAAGTGAGAGACATGGCTTGAAGGTACAGATTTGGTGATCATCCTCATATGTGACAGATGAAACCCTTAGAATGAATGGAATTGCACAAAGTGGATACAATATTAGGACAGAGCAGCTGAGGAGAGACTTCCAAGGGACATCACATTTCAGAGGCGAGCAGAAGCAGAGCCAACCATGGAGACCGAGAAGGAACAGAAAGAAGAAAGCATAACAGCCAAAGCCAAGGAAAGTGTAAAGAAGGAGGCGGTCCATACTGTGAAACGCTGCAACGCTGACTGAGATGAGGCGTTTGGCAACCACCGTTGGATGGCTTTTGAGAAGTCTGTTTCAGTAGAGGGGGAAAGACAAAAGCCAGGCTGCAGGATGGTTGACAGGTGACATGTGAGCAGTCAAGGGGGGATAGTCTCTCAAGGAATGTAGCAAAAAAGAGAAGGAAGAAGTTTGGGCAGCCAATTATAAGGAAAGTTTGAACAAAGGAAATGTCAAGTTTGGAGTCAATGTTTGTCACTGTTTTGTTTCATTTTTAATCTGGGGGAGACTTGAGCATGATTTTAAATGGAGGAAGGATCAAACAGAGAGGGAGAGAATAAAAACATAGGGCAAGGAGAAAAAGGTACATGGGTGTTCTAGAAAATAAGATGATGGATACCCCTGATACTTACCATACATGTAATAATTTGCCCTCTATTTCTGGGAAAAGTGGCAATAATAAACCATGACTGATAATCATTGTTCTCAAAATAAGTCACACCAAAACTGATATATACCTTTCCCATATAAGATGTTCCCCATAAAACAACAAAGGAAATGAGCCTCATGCTTGTAATGTTCCCGTAGGGTGTATCTTTGTATCCAAAGACATATACCAGCTTCCTGCTTAATTTTGATGTAAAATATCAGAATGGGACCTTCCCAGTGAGCCTAATGCAAATCAGACAGAAATTTGGACAGGACCTCACCAAAGTCAAACATTCCTGTTCAGAGAGGCCATGGAACGGGTTATGAAACAATCCACCCACCACAAGTAAAGTCCTCTCGTTGGCTTTCCCCGCCCCACCTCCAATATGGAAGGTGTGGGTCTGCTCAGCCACCTGGAGAAAAAGGAAGGAGGCTAACACACTAGAGGGCTGCAGCTGAAGTGAAAACATACAAATGCTAGCAATCGTGTTTGGAGTGCAGAATAAAAAGGAAAGGGCGTGTTCCTTTGGGTGGTTTCTGTCCAGTTCTCTTGGTGACCTGAAATATCTACCTCGGTTCATATTTAAAGAGAACAGAAATGAGGCCTGGAAGAAGGAAGGTGCTTGGCTTGTGGTGAGCCCATACAACGGCAAATGTGTGAACGAAGGGTGTTTTTGAGTCGGCTTTTATTTTCTCTTTGTATCGTTAAATTACAAAAGTAATGTGTGCTTAATAACAAAATTCAAAGTAGAACTCAACCCCTTCCCCCCGCCCGTCCCTACCACCATTCTATTACCCTGCCCAGATTTGGGGGGCTAAGGATCTCCCTTTCCGAATGTGTCTGTATGTGCATTTATAACTAAGTAAGCGGGATCTTACTAGGAGTACTCTCCTTCAACTTGATTTTTTCATTTTATTATTTATCTTTCCATGCCAATGCACATGGAGTCTTCTGGTTCTTCCTGACAGTTGCCGAAAAATCCACTTTCTTGCAGCATAATTTATTCACTCATTCCCCGGGCCAAAGGAACATTTAAATGATCGCAAGATTGTTACCACATCCAAACCGCAGTAAACATTTCTGTACACACATCTTTGCACTCTTGTTTTTCTTAGATAAATTCTTAGAAGTGAAGGAAAATTGCTGGGTCAAAGGGTGTGTGTGTTTTCAGTTTTGATTGTAATTTCTAGTTGATTCTCAAAAAAAATCATACTACTTTTTCCTTTTACCAAAGTTTTTTAAAATGCCTTTTTCCTCATGTCCTATGCAACCCTGAGTGGTGATCATCTTTAAGTATCTCCTCACTTATTGATCACTCACTGTGAGCAGAAGTACAGGGACACCAAGCGAGCTTACCCTTCTGGAAAAGCAGAAGGGGGGTCGTCTGCTGGGTGTGAAGAGGAGGGAGAGGGGTGAATGCTTGAGGACTAGGAAAACTTAAGGAGACAGTCACTTGGGTGAGGTGACACAGGAACTGACCCAGAACATCTAAGCAGCTATAAAGCCCACAGGAAATTGAAAAAAAACAAAGTCAAAAAGGTTTTATGAAGCCAATACAGTTAGTTATGTGATTTTTCTAGTTTTGAAGCAAGAACAAAACAAAACAAAACAAATGGACGGCTGAATGGATTTAAGGTTGGAATGGATCAAGTTGATGTTGTAACACAGAGTTACCCGGTGAGAAATAGAAACTTCTCATGGTTGAGTGATGGGGACCAAAGGAGGTGAGTCAAAGAGAAGGAATGATAGAGCAGAAGGACAGAGAAGGTCAAAAGATCACCATTAGGTCACAATCAGGTCAGAAGCCAGAATTAAGGGAAGTGAAGGAGCTGGCGCAGTGCTCAGATAATTGGTGATGATCAGAGAGGGTCCTTCCTGAGTTCAACATTTCAGCGCTGCAATGGAACAGCTGCAGCTATGATGAGGTGTGGGGATCAGAGTAGATGCTAAAGTGAAATAGAGCTAATGGTGGCTAGAGAGCAGTAGGCAGAGCCAGGACAAAGCGGTGCTAGATGGGCTGTCATCAGGGATGGCACGACAGAGGGAGCCAGATGTCACAGGCCTCGCATGTGCTTGAATGAGTGAATGCTCCACAGGTCGGTGGAAGATGGTTCATGGAAGACAGCAGCAGTGAGTAACAAGAGACAAAAGCTGGTTGAGGGAAGGGTCTGTAAGTGACTAGGCAGGAGGCACAGACCACCAGTCCCTCCGCAGGTATGTATGTTGAGGACAGGAGTGGTAGAAAAACAAAGCTCCCTTTTGGAGGAGTGTTTAAGGAAAAAGCTGAGAGTCTTAGGGCATCAAGTAATAGAATGTATATTCTACAAGGCACAGAGGAAGCTGGAGAGGGCAAGTGGTGATTAGGATTGCTACAAGCAATTTGGGGACCCCAAAATGATCAAATGAGAATCAGGGGAGTTGGGAATCAGGGCATCAGAAAATGGCAAGGCAGATGGCATGGTGCTTGTGGAGATTTCCAGGTGAAGGTGCACTGGCAACCCCACCATGGCTGTGCTGCCAGGAGGTATGAATGCTAGGTGACTGAGCCTGTCCATTCCGTAGGGGCTGGGAGACCATGCTCCTGGCTGCTGGCCTCTGCACAGTCATCCATATCCCAGCCCCTCCATCAGTTACCAAGTCACCTTGCAAAGTTACCTACGCTCACTAAGCCTCCATTTTGTCCCTTCAAAAAGAAGAGTAGAAATCATAGTATTTATCTCATGGGATTGTATTGAGGATTAAATTAAATATTACATTTTAAACATGAAGCATGTGTTCCTGAAACAGAGTAAATATGCAATAAATGACAGCTATATTGCCACATCATAGAGGGTTTAAATATATTCATTTTAAAGAAGTAAATCTTCCAATATTGTAAATTCTAAGTAAAAAAGGGACAATCTCTCCACAGAGACATAACTTTCTTATGGGGGTACAAGCAGAGATACTAGTAAAAAACTAACTCCATGATTTTCATGGCTTCTCTCACACAAAATCAAATATAGAAATTCATACTTTAAATCTCTTAAAAGTTGTTTCTGTCCTATACATACAGATATTAAAGTTTGTGTTGTGTCCTGGCTTATACTCAGGTCTCACCATTTTTAAGTAAGAACAAATTATATCAGATAAGAACAATGAGAGACCATTTATCTCCAGTTCTAATTAATAAAGGTATCGATTCTGTGCATGTTCGATGTTCAAAGTTAACCTGCACAGGTTTGCTAGTGATGATTAAGCTGTCCCCACCACGTTTCTCCTCCACCTGCACTTGATGATGCTGGGTAAGCTTTGCAGGCTGACCGAGTCCAGGTCAAATAAAGTCATCCTGGAAAGGATGTCTTCCATGGGTGTTTTAGCATCTGTGATAGCACTAAATCAGGTAGATAACATCTTTGGGACTTTTAAAACCTTTTAATTGCAGTATTTATACACAAATACATATATAGGCATTTAAATTGTTTAACTCTGTATTGAAGTTATATATGTAAGAGTACATACAACTCATTGCTTTTCTCAGACCAATCATCCAGATTATGAAACAGAGTATTACCACAGCACTGGTAACCCAGAAGTCCCACTTTGCTCCCATCTAGACAATAACTTACCTTCATAGCTTCTTGGTTTTCAGTCTTTTGGGTTATTTTTCCCCTATTAAGGTAGTTTTTTCTGCTCATGAATTATTCACCTATATTTTTTTTAGCAAAGCAATGACATTTTTGGCAACATTAATCCCTAAAAATAGATTCTAACCTAATATTTAAGCTCTTGGGGTTTGTTTGGCATCCACGAGTCAGGCTGTTTCGGGCTTATGTTCTCTCCGCCCTTTCTACCTTCTTCCCCAAGCTAACTCTTGCCAGCCACTCAAGACTCCATTGAGGGATCTTCTTCAATGCCTGAAGCCCTAGATTGAGCAAACAGCCCCCTGTGTGGTTTCCCAAAAGGTGACCACATTAGGTGGACATGAACTCCTAACTGGTCTATCTCTCATACTACACAGTTAGGAGCCTGGAAAGCAGGGACCTTGTTTCAATCATCTGTGGGCTTATTATGGCCCAGCCCTTGGTGGGGGACTCAGATTGATGATATAATAAAGATCCTTCCTTCAAGGAGCTTGAAATGTAGTAGTGGGAAAGACAAATATGTATAAGCTGACTAAGAATGACATTTCCTTTTGCCTTCATTCTATTTACCCACCCCACTGAGCAAACCGTTCACGAACACAGCTTGAACTGGGCCATTCAGACCTTCCAAAGCAGAACCTTTGTAGGCAGAACTTCCTGAGCAAATGTAAGTCTAGTTTCCATTTTTTAAGACGGGATGCAATTGGCAATCACCTTTACACAGACAGTAAGTAGTCTAGGTAAACATTTAGTAAAGATCACCGATCTAGGAGGGCCTGCACTCCTGAATAAGACACTAGTATAGGGACTCCATCACTATATACAATAGTACCTTGGTGTGCAAGCATAATTTGTTCTGGAAACAAACTACTCGTATTGCAAGACATCGCTCGTTTACCCAGTTAAAATGTATTAGAAATGTTTGTTCATCTTGCGGAACACTCGCAAACCAAGTCACTCGCAATCCAAGGTTTCACTGTCTCTTTTTTTGCAACTGACCCTTGAAATAACAAATCTAAATGTATATCCCTGGATGCTGCTACTGGCCCACCTGATGACAATTCTGGCTCTGTGCTCAGGACAATCTTCTCCCCCTCACAGTCAATCACGCCCACCTGCTGTTCTTCCACACACCTTTTAACACCTGGCCTAAATTCCACAGCCTCCTGAACTTCTCTCCACTTTCAACAGAGGTGACTGTTCCCTCCTCTGTGCTCCCATACCAATTATTGTCTGCTTTAAGATTGCTGTGTAAGCTCGCATTTCCCCTTGACTTGATGAGAAGGCCATGGGCAAAAGGGACAAAATGTCACCTTGATCGTTGTCCCTTCCCCACAATGTCTTTCATGTATCCAGCTTTCCATGAACAATCGCTGAATGTAAGGACTGGGCTTGTTGGTCTAACTCAATCGTATGTGTATACATGAAGGTGTGGAATAAGGATTTGGTACATAGCACCATATTTGTGGTAAAATTTTCTTGTACTTTACAGAAAGCTATTCTTCATAACCAATTCCTGACTTGTTTTTAGGTAGGCTTAACTTATCTTATGGTTTTGATGTTGTTTCCTTTGGGTTTCTTTTTTAAATGTATGGAGATTTATCAGTGAAACTAATCTATCATTTCAGCTAAGAAATTAGCGTCATCCACCCAATCTTAAAGGGAGTTGTAGTTTATGGTGAACCACTTCCTTGCCTGATGTCCTTTAATGCGTGCAATCGTGATTTTACTTATCTAATTTGTCAGCACCCTCCAAAACCCTGCCGGTCACTAGAGCATTTTTGAAACCAACTGACTGAGGGAACAAATAGCTGAAGAACTGAAAATAGCCTCTTGCCTCTAGAGACCCACTCAAAAGCTGTAGCTCCTACACAGATTTCAATCCTGGGTTCTTCCCTTCTTTAAGGTCTTGGCTACTTTCTAGTTGTATCTGGGCAGGATGGGGGGGGAGATGGAGAGGACCCTGATATTATCATATACAAGATGCCATATTCCAAAAGCTTTGCCCTCTTCAAGATAATCCCCCCAAATAGTTTTCCCCTAACAATTTCCCACTTACTACTACCAGTTGAGTGTCTCTCATATTTTCCTCTTTGCCATATATATGACTTTCAAGACTTTTGCCTTTTCTGCATACCGCCTGTACTTTCTAAATCATTTAAAAAACTTATTTCCTCTTTTTACTTAAGTAAAGTCTCACCTTAGCATCCCCAACCTCACCTAAAGATCTGTAGAGTAAGGGAAGCTGAGGTTTCCCAAATCCCTCCACTGCTCCCCTCAGATTCTTACCACCAGGGCCACAGAACCTTGCACACAAAGGGGGCTCTGTAAATAGTGGCAGAATGAGTGAACCTGTCAACACTGCTAAGAAGACTGTGATCACCTTCCCATTCCTCCTTTTGCCTAGTCTGGCTTGTAAATACCCTGAAATTGGTGGTCCCGATGTTATGACTTGTCATTTACAAATTTTGTAATCATCTAAAATGACCGAGTTGGTCTTCAATTTATTTATGTTGAACTATGCCAAGAGGTGTGGTCTTATTTGTATTCCTCCCATCCAACCCTTCCAAACTGATGTGTGTGTGTGCGCGCACACACACACACACACACAATTTTAAAATTGTCACAGCAATTGAAAAAAAAATACAGTGAGACTAAGAAGCTCACTATTAAAGTAGGGTGGAGCTGTTCTCCTTCACAGCTTGAATTGTTTGCTTTGGTGATCAACCCAAGCTAGTAAACAACCCAAATCACAAGTTCAGCCTTTTCATGAGCCAAATTCATCAATTTAAAACCAAAATACATGTTCATATTTGCTGACACTGTTTAGACAGCTTATGTAACAATATTCAACTCAGCTGGGTAGATTGGCTAAAAGTGATAGAGCTTCCTTGGTACAGAAGATTTTAGATAAAAACAGGGTTTTAAATTAAAATGACTAGCTGGAGCAGCTTTGCAGAACAACTTTAAAAATCCCCAAGCCACAAACATACTCACAAGTGAAATATTTGCACTATCCACCCATTGCTTTGGTCCCCCTACGTTAATAGCACTTAGCAAGCACAGGAGTTTGCCTGTAAGAAGATGTGCTTAAGTCTCCTTAGACATGCAAACTGATAGACAAGTTTGGTTTTTTTTACTTAAGTGTCATAAAAGTTCTTATGAGTTTCCTTCATCTTGAATCCACAACACCTAAGAAAGTGACCTCTTTATGTGAATTCAATGAATATCTATTGTAGTAAGAAGGGGCCAAGGATTGTGAAGCTTAACTATTGGAATGGAATATGTCCAGCCCATAGTAGGCACTAAATAATGGCAACTGTAATATTATTATCAAATTGAACAAGCACTCACTGAACAGAAACCTGAGAGATGGCATGGTAAAGTAGAAATTTAACTGAGCTTGGAGGGGGTCGTGATGGCAGACAGGGGTTGAGAACCTACCCTTATAGACCTTGGAGAGAGACAGAGATTCTGCCCAGCTGCCACTAGGAAGCCAAAGTGAAATTGCCAAGTCAATGCCCCCAGACCATCCTTCCAGGCCTGGGAGTGCTCCAGGTTACACACAGAGGAGCCTTGTCAGCTGTTCCTGTCACTGAGGCTTGAGATCCTTCGATGGGCTACTGCCTGCATAGCATCCCTGGATCATCTAAGCCGACTCCTGACTGTGCTCCAAGACTTTGCCACGCCCCATCCAAATTGGCAAACTGCTCCTTCTCCCCCCGTTTTTCAACAGTCAGGGGACAATCATAATCTCCCCTAAACAGAGCGTGAGAGACCTTAGATCCAGAGAGGTGAGGATAAATTTGGAAGGGAGAGCACCGTAACCTGCATTTGGGTGGGACTAAATGGTCAAGAAACTCTTGCCAGTAATCATGAGTTTTGCTGCCTCTGTTACTGGACAAGACCCTTACTTTTCTGAGCTGCCTTTCCTCATCCGAAAATACTATTTCCTTCTAGCTCTTACTTTGCCTTAATTGAAAGTTATCCATTTTAATTACTTCAATTTTATCGCCTTGACCTAATAAACGTGTTTTCATCACAGCACCTCTTTTTCTAAAGACACCATCCCTTCGTTAAGTTAGCTTTATTCTACAGAACTGATCTGCTGCCACTTTGTTCTAGCAATGAAAGTTTCAAGTTTAAAAAAGTATTGAGTTCAGTTCTTGGGACAACTAAGCCATGTACATAATTTGGTAGATCACTTAAATAAAATGCATGTGGTAAGAAATGAAAAATGAAATTCTTGAAACCAGAATATGACTTAACACCCACTGTACCAAAAATAGTTCACATCTGCTTTCTGTTTTTGCTCTTGAAAACAGGTTAGTTTTATCACAGATTCAAGCTTCAGATGGCCCCACCCAGCCTCCTGAGGTCTTGAACATATGACCTTGGTTCTCCGTCTCTCCATCCATAAACTAAGCAAGTGGAACCACGTCTCTCACATCCTTTCCAGGCTGTCAGGTCCCAACTGTGATCCATTTTAAATTGCACTGTGCAGTGGCCAAAATCAACATAAACCCAAAAAACATTATCTCAGTTACCATATCTAATCATAAGTCAGGGCTAACACCAAACCCTTCTCCTCAGTTTGAAGTCTCCCCGATTCTCAGAAAGCTCCCCACTCTGTGCTCATTTCAGTGTCTATCGCGCTGAGCTCCCTTCTTAGCTTATTGATTGCCTCCCCAGGGACTGCATCTGCCCCATAAAGCCTCTGTCTTCAGAGCCTGCTGAAATTCCCACTCAATGGCTTTCACCCACCTAGCCCCAAACTCCTGGTATTTGCAATAATCTGTCTCGTCCTACACCTTTGCCTCTTCCTTCTAGGACAGTGTCTTAAGAGTTGTCGGTGATCACTCCTGAAGTGCCGGTAAAGACGGCAGATTCCAAGGACCTTCGTGATTCGGGATTTCTGGGGGTGGCGCCCAAGGCAGCTTTCTTGCAACAAGCTTCCCTGACGATTTTAGGCCTACGAGTTTGCAATTCACTGCTCTTTCAACGGCTTCGTTAGCTTTCTTTTCTTCTTTTTTTAATGGAAAAGGTGCTATACTGGAGTTTTTTTACTAAGAATATAAGAGGGGGTGAATAAAACAGGCGAGGTGGGGAGACGGTCGTTCAAAGCTCTCTCGAGAACCTGGAAGTGCTGGTGCTGTCGGCCTATCTCCGGGAAAGAAGAGAAATTAAGTCTGGGGCGCGCGCGCCCGACGCCCCAACAGACCGTCGAAAGGCCGCGAGTCAGCCGTCGAGGCCACGGCCCTCGGGACCGCCAGGCTGCGGGAAGTGAGGGGCAAACCCTCCGCAGCAGCCCAGCCTTCGAGGCTCTGCCGCGCCTAGAGCTTGGGATCCTGCCAGGCGGCCTCCCCGCTCCCGTTACCATTGGCAACAGTGGCCGCCCCGAAAGTTAGCGTGGCGCGAAAAGGCGGGACTTCCCGGCTCTGGAAGCCAATGCGCATGCAGCGGTCGGCCGGTCATACGGAACTTCCGGTCGCGTGATCTTGAGGACCAATAAAAGTGAACAACTCCAGGGTCACGTGCCTCCGTTCCCATTAGCAACCGGAGGCTTCTAAACAACCCGCCCTCCCTCCGCATCCTCTGCGGTCCAACCAAGCTCGGCGATCCCACTGTTTAGCTAGGTTTCCGCGCCTCGAGGCTGCTGACTGCCGCCCGTCGCCATGGTGAGTAGCCGGCGCGCTGGCGCCGCGCCGCGCGGAGGAGAGGGCAGTGGTCAGGGCTGGAGGCGCGGAGCTGGGGCCCCGGAGTGATGGCGTGGCGTGCAATGGGTCTGAGTCCGCTCCTGGGCCTCCCTGAGGAGGGGAGGCTGTGCCGGGTACGGGGGCTCAGCTAAGCTCGGCCTAAGCCCTTCCCGGATAGTCCTGGGTGAAGTCTTCCAGCAGCCTCGCTCCGCCGCTTCGCTTTATTCCTCACCCCTGCCTGGGGTGCCCGAGCCAAGTCACACCTCGCAGGCGAATGGTGAAGAGAGCTAGCGGGAACCGGAGGCCAGCAGAAGGCGCAGGGCGGGATTCTCATCAGATCCCCAAAACTCCCCAAGTTTTTGCACACACCCTTTGGCGGCATAAACAAGATGTGTTAACGAGCCTGCGGGGAGAGCGTGATTGAATCCAGCTTTCTGATGTGAGAGCGACTTTAAGAGTCCAAGCCCCCTATTTGACTGCTGAGGAAACTTAGATGACGCTTCGTTCGGTTTGACCGGTTCCAAAGAGGCCCCGTTTTCCTGTATGCTCAAGCATATCCCATTAATCTCTCCAGAGGCTATAGTGTGCCAGCTTAACTCGCCACCATACTTAGAACATTGCACAATACTACAGTGTTCAGAAAAAGGGATGAACCACAGTTGGGGGCACCATTGAAATGGACAACTGAAATACCTCAGCAACCAGACAGAATTCTTAGTTAGCCCGCACGTTCTTGCAACTGAGGTGCAGCTGTGGACAAAACACCATTCCCTACCCTTCTGGATTTCCCTAAAATACCAAAAACAACGTGAAAAAATGATGATGGTGATGTCTCAACACACAAAAATGGACATCTGCTCCCACTCTAGCTTCCCTCATTCCTTGCTATCAATTTGCTTGACAACGGAAGCTTTGGAGTCAGGCTCGGTTTCTTCATTAGTAAATTGCAGATAATAATAATTAAGCTAGGTCTGATAATATGATAAATGAGTTGATGCATGTAAAATGAATCGCACAGTACCCGTTAAAATATTAAGCATTCAATCTATGATAGATTT
>NW_017731368.1:3945104-3954889 GCF_001890085.2 Hipposideros armiger
AAAGGGGTCGCGACCCACAGGTTGAGAACCGCTGGTATATTGGGAGGCTTGGAAGAGTTAAGTAAGACAGGTTTGGCCCTGAAGGATGGATAGGACTGCAGTGATGTGCTGAAGATGCTTGTATTGGCTGGTGACAGCCAATTGTATGCATTTCTTCTCACCTCTGCATTGAGTGACATTATATTGGTAGCTTGAAATCAGCCATGATGGGAATATTTACACTATGGAAATCAGCAAGGGCTACAAATCAGAGTTTCATATTTCAAGCGCACCCCCACCCCACCTCAAAAAGCTTGTTCTTAAGCAGTTACCAGGGTCCCACTGGGTAGGATTCCAATTCTTGAATAGGAATGGGGAGGTGCTTAGGGTAACAGTGAAAACAGAGGCAGGAAATGTCAGATCATTCCTCAGGGCTCATGAGCAGATTGGTCTCACTAAAGTAGAGTACTCTTGCAGAGAATTCTAGGAAACAGGGTTAGAGAAAGTTTGGGGAGTTTGGAGGGCTTACCGAGTATCGATTTAATACTATAAACAAGGAAGAATGATTGAGAATTGGTGTTTATGGGATTTTTTTTTAAACCAAGTTGTGGCTTTGCTTTGAGATATTTCCAAATTGCGGGATATTCTCATCCATATGATGCAACCTTAAGAGATAACATCACTTCTAATGTAGGTGTTCAGGTTGTTTTTTTAATGCCTACTGGAAATCTGTCCTGTGAATCACAACTCAGGTGCCTATGCAACTACAACTTGTATACGTTCTTTATATATTTAAATTCTGCCATATTCCTAAAAGGGTATGAAATAGCAGAGTTGAGTGTGGGATCTGGGGTGAGGTTGCCTGGTTCAGAGCCTGCTCTAGCACTTACCATTTCAGTAGTTTGGGAAACATTTATTTTCTGTACCTCAGCTTTCCACCTGTAAAGTAGGAATGATAGTTTCTTTTTCATAGGATTGTATTGAGGTTTAAATGAGGTCATGCCTGGGACATTATAACCTCTGAATGACTTATAGCTGTTTCATCATTACTACTATTAGTGTTAATATTAGACATTAGTTCAGGGAGTTGGTTAATAATCAGTGTGAACCAAAGCATTAGAAAGTTCTTCTTTCTGTTCACACCGTCTCGTCCTAAAGCAAAATCTTAATTACAAGTTTAATCAAATAAAGTAGTCATAAAATTTAAGGTAAGCACATACCTCAAATGTGTTGGTTTACATTGGTCAAAATAACTCAACTGACTGTTCTGAAACATTGGTCTACTGGATAAATAGCTTTAATATTAGAGCATCATGATACCTCGGGTAGTACTGACGTTATTAAGCTTTAACATCTTGAACTGTAGAAATATTAAAAGCAATGTGGGAGAAAAAAGGCTTGGTGGTGCTGTTCATCGTGCAGCTGGGGACACANATTCTTTCACATATAAATATTTTCTGTGCTCTGGTTTTGTCACAGGTGTGTGTGTGTTTGTGGGGTTTTTTTAAGTCATGCCCTTAGCAAAATGCAGTTGTAAATTTTTACTTTTTAAATATTTGCCTAGTTTTAGGATTTATCTCATTTAAGAAAGAACACCTTTTTAAGTCTATATATTTTGGGTTTCTAGGAATAGTGTCCCAAGCCTTGATTGACCTTTCAGTGTAATAAGCTGTATAGACTGTGTTGGTGGCTGTCATAATGCAGCTTTGGTTAAATTTAAAAATTCAAGGCTTCTGCTAAATTATGACTCAGACCTTTGGTTGACAAAAATAAAATGTAAAAGGTTTTTGTTATTAATTTCTTCTGGTCAACACTTAAGTGTTTGTTCTCAATATGTATTACATTTTGAGTCTGTATTAAACGTTTAATGAGCATTTGCTTCTGTCTTCAATAACTTTAGAAGGAAAATATAATCTGCATTGCATTTGTCATCCTATTTGGTAAAGCCTTTGCTATTTGTTATTTCCATTCTGATGAACCGAAAAGGATTTTTAGAGATGTTTACATTTTTAAATGCATGTTGCTTTTAGACATAGTGGATTGCAAAACAATGGCATTAATGAATTCCTTCTACTTATGTGTAAATGCTTATATTCTAAATCTTTGCCATTGGAAATTCAAGATGTGATTTCTCTCATGTAAGCAATTCTTCCAGAAATAAAAGCCATCTCAGCAAAATGTTATTTAGTATTTAGACAGAATAATGGTATTCAGACAATGGCGTTTAAAGAAAACAATTTGTAACAAACACCTCATAGAAGAAAAGTTCTTTGGTATTTTACAGATAAAAAACTACTGATACTGAAGTTAGACAAAGCAAAATTGGGATTTGGAAATACTTTATAATTTTTAGAAAGTAACAGTGGGCCTACTATCAAATTGATAGCATATTAAATGGATTTTCATGAGCACTTAGAAAAGAAACTTACAATCGCCTGGAGCCAGCATGGGTCTCCTAGCAAGAAACAATAGCAGACTAGGGCCGGCCGAGTGGCTCAGTTGGTTAAGAGCTCGCTCAAGAGTTTGAGCTCTGAGCAACACTGGTTCGAGTCCAGCCCAAGCTGAGCAGTCGCTGAGCTGCCAACAGGTAGCAGGATGGCTCAGCTAAAAAAAAAAGAAAGAAAGAAAAAAAACAATAGCAGACTAAACTCATCTGTCTTCTAGAAGGAAGAGACATAGCATGTCAGGATTTCAGCAAGGTGCCTGACAAAGACCTCAAGCTAGCCTTGTTGAAAAGGGTCTTACTTGGGTTCTCCTAAATGTAGATCTTAGGATAAGGATTTGGGTGCAGGTAGTTTATTTGAGAAGTGATTCCAGGAAGTCCTGTGGGAGACTGAGGAACTGTGGGCTGCTGGGGCTCAATCCTGCTGGGGACCTCCTAGGACACCGTACCAAAAAAAACAACAGCATTTCTGCTGGTCAGCGTTGCTTGCCTAGTGGTGTGAGCCAGACCTTCCCCTCTTAAGACTCTGAGCCCCGGATTATTTTATCTTTGTCATGCTGTAANATGTAGGTAACATTGAAACCTTGGGATAGATATGTCGTAAGGAGAGGATACAGACAAGGCCCGGCCCTGGGAAATCCACATGCTCCAGAGACAAGCCCAAGAAGAGGAGGCTGCAGGTGAGATTCAGAAGGAAAGGTTCGCAGCCAGAGGATGGAGCAGGTCAGCTGAGAACAAGGCATCAGCCATGTCGTTGGATTTGTAAGAAGTTGCTGGTGAGCTTCACAAAAGCAGTTGAGTAGCAGATGGGTTTAAGGACTAGATGACAGAACGAACATGGCAAGTGTCGAAGGGAAGTGGACAAATGCAGTGGGAGCGAGAGGGAGTCTCAGGTTTTCTGTTGTGTTTTGTTTTAGCATGAGTAAGGTTTATATACAGGCTTCCCTATAGTCTCGAGGGAGGAAGAAACCCTCAGCGTGTTGAGAGAGGGAACAGTTGGTTAAGTAAAGTTCCCCAGGAGTGAGAAGGAGAACCGATCGAGGCTTCATGAAGGAGTGACCTTCAAAAGGGGGAATACTCTTTAAGTTCATTTGTCGGGCACCTGTCTGTTGTGGGCCAGGCACTATGAGAAGTACTGGGTGTACCTCAGGGAATCAGATGGGCAGGGTCCCGGCCCTTGTAGACTTATGTTCTAAGGAAATTGAGACTGCCACCAGGAGGCAAGGATGGGTGTGGATACAGAAAGCCGTGGGGAAGGACTAGTGGGCAGGAGACCATGCTCGATGACTTGGTGGTAGCCTCCGCAGTGTTGGGGGGATAAGCCTGAAAAAGAGGCTTAGAAGTTACACCTTTGTCTCCCATAAGGAAGCTATGATAGTTCAAGTTATTCTTAAAATAAAGATAATTCTGACTCACTTAGTCCCCTACACTAGATGTTCAGTTTTATAATTTCCTTCTTTAATTTTCGATATGGCTGTAAAATGAAAAAGGATGTCTTTCATCTCTAGCTCATAGTTGTCCAGCTGTCATCTGGTTTAAAATCAAGACCAATTAATGGCTATTTCAGAACCTAATATAGCATTTCTTAAAGCCGAATTAGGTGGGGTAAGGTTAAGTCGCTGTAATAGAGATCCGAAACACAGTGGCTGGAGGAACACGGAGGTGTATTTTTCCCACGTGACAGGCATCGCACTGCTCATCTCAGGTGAGTGAGTGGGTCAGTGCTGCCCCATGAAGCCCCCGAGGGTTACAGGTCCCTTTCATCTGGCTGCTGCCTCAGCCCCTAGGGCATGGTTGCTGTCTGCACGGTTCAGCCCAGTCACCACTCCTCCATGCTTCAGAGAAATGGGGTGTAGCAAAGGCCCGCCCCGTCGAAGGCCCAGACTCGGGAAGTAGCCCTCTTCTGCCCACATCCACTGCAGAGCAGTGGTCACATGGCAACACCCGACCTCAAGGGGAGCTGGGACATGTCCCCTAGTTGGGTAGCCATGTATCTGAGAAGAAGGGAAGAACAGAATTTAGTGGACATCTATCAGTCTCAACCGCAGGATAGCCTGTGTTTTCATTGTTGGTTCCTTTATTACATCTTCAAGACTGACAATTAAACTTCTCTCTCTTTTTCAGGCAGAGTTGGGCCTAAATGAGCACCATCAAAATGAAGTCATTAATTATATGCGTTTTGCTCGTTCAAAAAGAGGCTTGAGACTCAAAACGGTAGATTCCTGCTTCCAAGACCTCAAGGAGAGCAGGTATCAGAGGACTCTAAGGAGCCGCGTGGAAACACGACTCCTTTCTGGTAGCCGGTGTGGGAATGGTGTCGCGAGGCCATATGAACCATTGCTGGGATTATCGTGATTCATTATTCATTGAGAGCAGCTACACTAAGCCTCATAGAGATGTGAAACTCCAGAAATTGGGTTGTGGTGGGAGCAATCCATTATCAAACATGCATGTCTGATAATTAAGGGTTTGCAGAGTTTTAGAAGGGTGAATTGTGAATTGCTTGTGAGTTCATGATTGGTTTGTCTTAAAGATTCCAAAAGTTTAATTATTTGAGTTCTAAGTTAATAGATTAGAGCCGTAAGATATGGCAATTAGCAGAAAAACACCTGCAAAATTCATATTGAAGAATTAAGAGTGGAGAACACAGCAGGAAATCATGAAAAGCTTGCTGACTGGTACCAAAATTGTTTGTCGATTTTGTAGCAAGAGATGATAATTAGTTTGGTTGGACCAATAATAGAAGATAACTAAAGACCATAAAAAACTGATGATTGATCTGGAGGATAATAGGGAGACCAAAGAAAAAGACTGAATAATAAAGAGACATCAGATTACTTGGGAAGAAGGCTTTGGCACACTTAGATATCAGGTAAGACAAATGAAAAAGGCCTCCAAGGTAGCTGTAATTGTCATAAAGCCGTGAACTTCACGCAGTAGTAGAGATTTTCAGCTGTAGGCAGTTATCTGTTTCATTAATCTGGTTTCCTAACCCCCAGCAGATATAACCCTCCGTCAGGCGCAACTGATCTCACAGATTCATTGCACACAAATTTTCAAATATCTAACAGTTAACTTAAGTATCGTGACTCATCGCTTCCATATCTTCCCCCTCTACCGTAACCTATCGCCAGTCGTGTTTGTGACTTAGTACAGCAAAGACATATTGCATATTTGAAAATTTGTGTGCGATGAACCTGTGAAATCAGCTGCACCCAATGAAGGATTAAGCAACCGTTTAATTGTCAAGGCTGTGGAACAGCCCGGAGAGGTGCTTCAGTCCTCCTTGTGTGCATCCGAGTACCTTAACTGCTCTTCATAATCGTGAACTTGGGTTGCCAAAAAAAGAGCAGATTTTTAAAATATAAAGACTGTTAATATAGTATTTAGTAAGGATTTTCATCAGAAATAGTTCGAGGTTTTTTTTTTGAATGGTTAAATTTTGTTGACTAAACGAAACATTTACAGAATGGTAAATCAAATAACGTTAATTTGAGTCTCACTTTGGTACCCCCTTCATTAGGTAGGTCCTTTTGGAAGTAAGGAAGAAGGTAAACCTGGGGTTGGGGCCAATGCTCTTCATCCTCTGAGCAGCATCTGAGGGACAAGGGACTTTAGGGGCGGAGGTAGGGAGAGGAGAGAACTGTGTTCCTGTGAAACTCGTTACAAGTAGGAGGTGTGCACAGCCGCCTTCTCAAGAATTCAGACATTGGCTGCGTTACTGAGAGTGCCGGAAATAATTGTGGGGTTCAGTCACCCCAGTGGGACCATGGGCCTGTCACCTCTACCCTCTGAGCCTGTGTTCCCATCTGTAAAGTGAGGAGATTGAAAAAAATGGCTCTAAAGTTTCCTCCCAACCCAAACACTCTGGGTGGGAGGGTGGATTTTTAATCTTATTGACGATGATGATCATTTTCACAAATGGTCAATGGTCCATGGAGCTTTAACTAAAATGAGTTCATTTTTTTCTCTTCTTTTGAGTCTCAAGAATGCTAGGAGAGGCAATATATCATTATCATTGATTTTCTTATAGGCATTTACTAACATGTCAATAGTTCATACAATTATTGAAATGCTAGACAAATAATAGAAAGAAAGGAGAAATTAAACCTTCCAGATGACTTTTGAAATTACTGTGATCAGCCCAATTTTAGTGGAGAAAAAAGTAAAAGATTTTTAAGCTGGAAAATGGAAAAAAAAAAGTGAATAGTTTGGGGCAATATCTCTGAGCAGATACTTGTGTTAAGAGATGTCCACATTTGAAGAATGACCCACAATTTAATTGTTTAAATAGACATCAAAATTTAATTGAGCATCTGTCTATTATTTTCAGTCTGCTTTATTAATAAAGAAGATAGTTCCCAGAGAGATTTTTACAGTGTCCCTTTCATCCCCTGGATGGCACGAGTGTGGGTTTCTTAGTTTTGTTTTGTAAGTGGCTTTTGTTGTTTATGCGGAAGTTTGGGGTGGCGGGTGTTTTCCAGGCTGGTGGAGGAGACCTTCACCGCAGACGAAGTCTCCGAGGTCCTGAGCAGCTTACAGGCCGTGGTCCACAGTGAGGTAGAGTCTGAGCTCATCAACACTGCCCACACCAACGTGCTACTTCTGCGGCAGCTTTTCTCCCAAGCAGAGAAATGGTACCTCAAGCTGCAAACAGACATCTCAGAACTTGAAAACAGGTAATACAACGTGTGCCTGCAGTTAGGACCACAGAGGCTCACCCATGATCTTAAAAAGTAGCGAATGTTTTCGCTGCTGCTTTTCTGGGGGCTGGTGCGTGAGACAGTTTGGGTAGGGCAGCAGCAAAGCATCTGGTTACCGAGTGATCCCGTAGGTGCCGCTCGACGTCCTCTTCAAAATTCTGTTTCTGCTGTTTTTAGCTGGTACAGAGGCATTGGAGATGCATGAAATTGCTTTCCAGGCTAGTACTAATTATTCTTCACGGGATCTTTGTTAGCCTGATGGGTATCATAATAAATCTTTAGAGATAGGTCAACTGGGAAATAAAGATTATGAAACATTTGAAAAAATAATTCAAATACCATCACTTCAGACCTGTAGTATTGGAAGTTTATTTCTAAATAATTACATTTTAAATTATGCATTTACCTTTAAAATAGGAAATGTTAAAAAAAACCCGAAGCTTTATAACCTGAGCAATATTAAAGAGCTCATTAATTTTTAAAAGTATGATAAAATCGGCCACCGTGAAACTCATTCTAAGAAATGTCATGCCCAGAAATCAGGAAGACTGACCGCTGAGCCCTGGGAACTGTGCTTAAACACAGTTGCAGCATGTGGGCCCATGTGGAGAAGGTTGATGGACACAGGTGAGGGCCCATGGTTGGGAAGGAAACCCATTTAACTTCATCAGCTGAGAAAAGGTGGAGAAACTGACCTCTTCAGAAGCTTAGAAGAGTAGTCACTGCCGTGTACTCTAAAGGCTTTTGCATAGTCAGCTCTTGTTTCCCTTTGCAAATGAAAAGAAATAATCATGTGGATCACCCCAAACCACCTGTCTCTCTGGAGAATGGAGAGTGTATCATACTGTTTTCCGTAGATATCCAAAGTACTGTAATATCATCTGGGGAGGCAACTCTTATTAAAATCAGCTTGTCTTTCTTGAATATCTCCTCGCTAACAATGTATATTATAACAGAACAATCTCCCTAGAGTACCTCAAAAGTACAGTTGACTACAAATTTCAGACATACTTGTACGTGTATTAACATTGTAGTTTAGTTCTAGCAGTTCATCGCACACGCAGTAGGTGCACAATACGAGGTGCTGTGGAAGATTCACAGTTGAGTCCATGTGGTTTGGGTTCTCAACCATAGTAACTAAATATCACTTTTGACATGATGAAGGTTTGTTCATCTTGCTCTGTTCTCTGTGGCAGGTAATGGATTGGTACGAGTGATTTTATTCTTATGTGTGACACAAATACATTTTAAATAAATATTTTTTCATATTTGCTTTTATCTTCAAGAGAATTATTAGAACAAGTTGCAGAATTTGAAAAAGCAGAATTTACAACTTCAAATAAAAAGGTAATTTGGGGCCATTTTAAGTGCATCTCTTAATAGCCAATATTTAAAATCCTCAAGCTGCTCAGAGCAGTCAGAGGCTGAAGTGAGAACTCAGAAGGAAAAGCAGTCTTCAGAGCAGGATTCAAAAACTGCCTCTCAGCACACACATACACACACTCTCTCTCTCTCTCTCTCTCTCTCTCTCTCTCTCTCTCTCTCACACACACACACACACACACACACACACACTCTCTCTCCCTCCCTCCCTCCCTGCCGTCCACCTGACTCCCAGCCGTATGACCTCTTCACTCCGAGGCTGCAGGGCACAGGCGTTGGGGCCCGTCACACCTGGGTGTACATCCTGGCTCCGTCCCCCACTAACTGTGTGACCTTGAGCAGTGTGCCTCAGATGGCTGAGCCTTGTCGTCCTCATCTGTCGAGTGGAGACCATACTGGTTGTACCTCCTCCTCGTTTTAATCATTCCCGGTGTCTGCAGTGACCACTTAACGCTGCGCTGTATGGAAGCACCTGGGAGTCAACGTCCCTGAGAGGAGCCGTGAACATGCACATCCAAACTTTCTCCAGTTATTCCTTCAGAACACATTTCTGGGTCAGAGGGCATGAATTCTTTGTTTTGAATACATATTACTAAACTGCCAGAATATTTGTGCCAAGCGATTCTTTCTCTGTAGTGTAGTGTAGTTGCCTAAATTCCATCAATATTACAGTTTTTCTCTGAGTCTGGGTTCACGTGGAAATCTGTTTCAGCCCCACAGGTTTAGAATCCCAGTCCGTCAAGGTAGGGTTTATATCTGCTCTTCCTCCTCTCCCTTCCATCTGTTTGTTTTTTTAAAGATACAGGGAGGATGGGTTTCATTTTTATCTCGAATTTGTGTTGGGCACGTGGGCCAGGCACTGTCCCAACCATTGGGATGTAGCAGAGACCCAAATCCACGAGAAGCCCCTCTCTCACGGAGCTGATGTCCCAGTGGATGTTTGTGCAGTCTTTCCCACTAGAAAGTGAGAGCGTTCAGTGATTACACATGATTTATTCATGCTTACATATGATTTATCCATGCTGGTTTCAGTTTAGTTTCTGTATTTCCTTTCAGCCCATCATAGATATCATAAAACCCAAACTGGCTCCACTAAACGAAGGTGGGACGGCAGAGCTCCTAAACAAGGTAATGCTGTCATCATTTGGAGAAACGGCAAACCCTCCATCCTGTCGTCTCGTCACCCGCACAATCAGGAGTGGGGAGACTGAGGAAGAGGCTGACTCGGGCTCTGGTCCACCGCGGGGCATGAGTCCGCTGTGGTGGTTTTGCTCAGG
>NW_017731368.1:3959033-3963498 GCF_001890085.2 Hipposideros armiger
TGAGTATATTTTTTAAAGAAAGCAGAAAGTAATATGCGCAGGATCTTAGTAAAATTAGAGCAGAAAATATACATTTTCATTAGATTTGTTAACTCTTTTCTTAACCGTTTCTCAGTAATGGGCTGACATTTTTCACTATGCAGGAATTAGAGAAGAAATTCCAACAAACAGCAGCTTATCGAAACATGAAAGAGATTCTTACCAAGAAGAATGACCAAATCAAAGACCTGAGGAAAAGACTGGCAAAGTAAGCCATGCCATCCTGCCTCTCGGATTGTCCCCTGTGCGGGTTGATGTCTGTTCCACATTAAATCTAGCTCATGTCCAGAGACATCAGGCCAGGGACTTACTAAATCTTGATTCACGTACCATATCAACTGTTGGTGTCAATCTGGCAATTTAGGTAATTATTGAGTGTCTCCTGTAAGCTGTCATGTACCTAACTGCCAGGCATAGAGACTTGGGTCTGACGGTATCTTGGCAGTTACCTGGCCCATTCGCCCTGCCTCAGGAGCACCCCTGCGCCACCATCACGGCGCTTTCCGTGTGTCTGACTTCTACCACAGCAATGACTGGAACTGAGAAATGCGACAGTACTGGTTTCAGTCCCTGACGATGTAATAGTGACAACAACAAGAAAAGGTAATCGTGACATTCTACTCTTAATTTAATTTACATCTATTTCCAGATACGAACTCGAAGATTAAAAACTGAGGAAGATTTCGCCTAGAAGCGGCCACAGCGTGAGAAGTACAAGTGGTTCCTCCCGCCAGGCGTGTATTTGGAAGCAGCTTACTTTCCTCTCTTGATTTTTCCAACATATAGACTGTTCTCCTAGTATTTAGAACCCGAGTTCCTATTTTCAGTTGCTTAATTGAGAAGAGAGAAAACCTGCTGATTCTGGTCGGTCTTTGCGGAATATTCCAGTCTTCGTTCAGATACACTGAGAATTCTTTACAGTAAAGAGATTTTTCAGAATGGGAAGAAGAGGCTTATTTTTTCGCAGTAGTATACGTAGTATAAAGACTATACCTTTTAAAGAAATGGTAAAGCTAGTAATATCGTATATTGTGCGTTCCCCCCGGGGAAATATAGTTATTGAAGATAGTTACTACCAATAAACCTTATTTTTAAAAATTAAACCTAATACATTTTCTCTATTTGATCATCAAAAAAAAAACTTTAAAAAAATCACATTAAAAATGCAAATACCCCCTTTTATAGGCAGCATTTTTACCAATTATAAGGAAAATTAATAGCGAATATGAGAATTCAGTGAGCTACTTCAGTCTATCCAAGTACTGTGTTGATCAGCAGAGATGCAGGCGTTTTTTTGCAGTACCACTTATCATGAGAACACAGATGGAGAAGTCAGGTACATCCTGTACCTGCACAGTTGAGAAAGTATCTGAACTCAGAATAAATATACAGTAGGTCCCCCTTATCTATGGTTTCACTTTTGGTGGTTTCAGTTACCTGCCATTAACTTTGGTCCAAAGATATTGAATGGAAAATTCCAGAAATAAACAATTCATAAGTCTTCAATTACATGCCATTCTAAGTAGCATGACGAAATGGGCTGTTATGTGGGAGGCTTACCCCACTAAGTGGGATTCACCCCAGGGGGCTGTGGTGCCTGTTGAGACCACCCTTTGTGTGTGCCACTTGTGGGGCCAATTGGGTGGTGCTGTGCTGTGGTCTGAAGCCAACCTCCAAGTACGGTGGTTCTGGGGCCTCTTGGGAGGGGCTCCAGTGCAGGCCCAAGTCAGCCACTGCCTATGACTGGCCAGGAGCTACCTGGTAGGAGCTACAAAGATCTGCAGTTGTTCTCTGCCTGTGCTAAACCTGAAGGCACATGTGAGAGGTCATGCTGCAAACCAAAGACAGCTGCCACCAGTACCAGGCCAGGGGTAGCTCTGCAAAAAGCCAGGACACCTGCTGGCTCCCTTAAGGTTCAGCAACCAATAAAGCCTAATATGGTATGTGAGTTAAGTGAGGCAGGGTCTCAGGGAGTCACTAGAGTGGGAAGAGTTGTGGTCACCAGGTTAATGTAGACTCTGGTTTGGTGCCAGTGCTGAGCGTGAAGCTATTCAGCAAAGGTCTCAGAGCACACTGAGGCCAGTTGCCATCCACCTGGGGCCGGTGGACTCAGATAACTTTCCAAGAAAAAGTACAATGCAGGTGGGGGTGGCTGCTTGCTGCTTGCGGAGAAAGTGCCTCCAGCTGTGCAAACTTTGGGTGAGGCAGGGTCCCAGCTGAGTCAGCAGGGCGGAGCAGCAGAGCTCACCAAGCCAATCAGATTCAGATTTGGCCTGTGGGGGCGGGCTCAACATAGGAGAGATGGTGTCCACCTGCCGGCTGCACAGGAGAAGGCCCCCTCACAGGGAAAATGATGACTGTCCTCCAATCCTCCCTCTGAGGCCACACACCTCAGTCTGCCCCTCTCCCTGCCGTCCCCCCACACACACACACACACNACGTGTGTGTGGGAGCGTAGTGGGAAGTAAGACTGGGCCCACGGGTGACCCTAGTGACAGAGCTGCTTCCAAGCAAAGGCATTGGGCCTCAGCTCGGTCAGAAACGCTCAGGGGCTTGGGCACAGGGTATGGGCGTGATGACTGTGTTTTAGGATAAGCAGCAGTGGTATGCCGCGTAGGCCAAGGACAACCCCAGGAGTTGTAGGATCAGCTAGGTGAGAGGTATCAGAGGAGGGGACTCGGGGAAAAGGCTGAGAGCAGAGGGCTGACAAGAGTCTGAGACTGGGAGAGAAGGAACTAGAAGTCTTAGAGCCAAAGGTGCCTCACGGGTGCTGAGGCTGATGGGCTGGGGAAAACTGAAACAGTCCCAATTACTGGGGCATGCAGATTTTTGATCTATTATGTAATTTAAAATTAATTTAAAAATTAAATGTTTAAGTGAAACAAGTCATTTCAAGTATTAAAAATACTTGGGCTAAAATAACAAAACTTGAATTTACTCACAAAGGAAATTTTAAGACTTCAAGAAGAGAATGTGAAGTTGAAGGCAAGGCTGAAGACCATTGAAATACAGGTAACTGAGAAATATGTTAACAAAATTATTGAAAAGCTTACGGACTATGTACTGAATGTGTTTTGTGTAAACTTGATTATAGGCTACAAATGTGCTGGATGAGAAGTCAAAGCTAGAAAGAGCACTGCAAGACTTACAGCTCGATCAAGGAAATCAAAAGGTGAGATAAGTCTTAGCTGTCTTCAATCTGCTGCGTAGAATAGTTATAAACTTAGTATTAAGTTTCAGTTACTGTTCATCATCCCCCAGCCGCTGCCGTGCCCCTGCCACTGCTGTCCTACACTGGGACATCCTTGTCCAGCGAGGCCAGGTGACAGCCTTCACCCTTCCCTCTGTCCGTCCTCCAGGGCTGAGGGGCACACACACAGCTCACATGACTCACATGTCCAGAGAGCCCATTGGCATACAAGCCATCCCAATGACAATGGGAGAAACGAAATGAAGAAAGGAAGAGTTTTTAGTTCGTTGCATTTATATGTGGGTTTTATTACACAAAGCTTATTACTCAGTTTGCCTTTAGTGAGTGTGGTAAAGTCGAACGAATCTACCTGTAATGAATCTTCAGCTCCATCTATGTCTCCTGGTGCTTGTGGAACACAGCGAGGCCCAGTGTTGGCGTCCTCCACGCGTGTCTGAGTGTGGTAGCCTGTATTGTTCTGGATGCTGTATTAGGATCTCATCTGAGTGAATTTGCAGTGCAACATTGGCTTTTCTAGTGCCTTTACTGTCATTATAAATGACAGTCCCCAAACCTACTCCATTAGGCCTGTGTTACACTTTTTCTATGGAAAATTGCAAATACGTACAAAAGTAGAGAGAATAGTGGAATACAGCCTCAGGCACCATCACTCAGCTTTACCAACCACCCGAGCATGGCCAGTATAATTTCATATTCACCTCCACTTCCTTCTCCCCACCACCCCTGTTTGTTTGAAGCAAGTTGCAGACATGACATCATCTTGTTTGTAGATATCTTTTAAATAGAAGGATACTTCTTAGATGGCTAAAAAAAACAAAGGAAAATACATAGGATTTTCAATCATGATGTACCAAGGACCACAGCTGTATAAAACAGAGCTAAATGCTCCAGTGCAGCTTTCTAATTTCCCAGAAGTAAAACAACTACAAACAGTTTTGGATGATGAATTTGTTTTAAAAGCCATTTTAGACTTTGCTCCAATTTTACTTTTAAGATTTTGGCAAAAGCAAAATGCATACATGCCTTCACTAGTTGCAATGAAATAAAATCTCTTTAAAGACCCTATTTCAAAAATGAGTAAGGAATTTTTCTTTTGTTGATAGTATTGCTTCATCTTCAAACTTAGCCGTTATAGGCCATTTTCCTGTCTTATTAATACAACTTTTTCTTTCTACTATAAATTTTATCCAGTCAAAAATAAAATCTAGGTAAAGA
>NW_017731368.1:3970436-3973261 GCF_001890085.2 Hipposideros armiger
ACAATCCATGAAAGAAAAAATGGAGAAACTGGACCTCATTAAAATTAAAAGCTTTTGCTCTTCAGAAAACAAGAGATTGCAATGATAAGCCACAGACTGGGAGAAAATATTTGCAGAAGACACATGTGATAAAGGACTGTTATCGAAAATATACAAAAAACTCTTAAAACTCACCAATAAGAAAATAAACAACCGATTAAAAATGGGCCAAAGGTCTTAACAGACACCTCACCAAAAAAAGATATTCAAATGGCAAATAAGTATATGAAAGCATGTTCTACATAGGTCATCAAGGAAATGCAAATTGAAACAATGATATACCACTACACACCTATGAGAATGGCCAAAATCGAGAACACTGACAGCACCAAAGGCTAACAAGCGTGTGGAGCAACAGGAACTCTCATTCATTGCAGGTGGAAATGCAAAATGGCGCAGCCACTCTGGAAGACAGTTAGGCAGTTCCTTAAACTATACGTACTCTTACCATACGGTCCAACGTTTGTACTCGGTGTTTACCCAACGGAGTTCAAAACTTATGTCCACACAAAAACCTGCACACGGAGGTTTATAGCAGCTTTAGTCCTGATTGTCAAAACCTGGAAGCAACCAAGATGCCCTTCAGTAGGTGAATGAATAGATAGATTGTGGTACATCAGGCAATGGAATATTACTTGGTGCTGAAAAGAAATGAGCTATTAAGCCATGAAATGCATATTATGAAATGAAGGAAGCCAATCTGAAAAGGCTGCCTACTGTATGGTTCCAACTATAGGACATTCTGGAAAAGACAAAATTAGAGAGACAGTGAAAAGATCAGTGGCTTCCCATGCTTGGGGGCAGGGAGAGGTGAGTAGGTGGAGCACAAAGGGTTTTAGGGCAGTGAAAGTACTCTGTATGATACTCTGATGATGGACACATGTCATTACACATTTATCGAAACCCACAGAATGTACAGCACCAACAGTAAACAACAAGATAAACTATGGACTTTGGGTGATTACAACGTGTCAATGTTGGTTCATCAGTTGTTAACAAGCGTTCCATTCTGGTAGGGAATGTTACCATCTGATGAGGGAGGCTGTGCATGTATGTGGACAGGGGTATATGGGAACTCTACCTTCCACTCAATTTGGCTGTGAACCTAAAACTGCTCTAAAAAATAATCCATCCCCACACTGTGTTTATTCCCATAAGTCTATCCCTGTGCTTCTTTCCCAGACCTCCCTGTTTCTGACATTCCACACTGGACCCTTCCAGGACCTTGGCCCTCCAGCGAAACCACTCATCACTCCCGGGAGTCCATGCATATTCTTACCTCTATCCTCCCCTTCCACACCAAGTTCTGCTGGGGGGAGGCTTCCACCCAGCACTGTCGTTCAGCTGCTGAGTGGGACAGTGAAGCAGCAGCAAAGCCATTTGGGGCTCAGACCCAGATACGCAGCTGACCCATTCATTTGCCAGACTTAGGCTGTTTTATTTCTTCTCTGTGGCCATAGGTGTGAGCTGAGGGCAAGGTAATAGTGCTATGACATGGGTGTCTAGACCACCTGTTTGTGCAATTTGCTTGTGCCCTATGGACCAATCCGGAGTGTACCATTTTTATTTTATTATGGGTTTGATGATGTGCCTGCCTGTCCTTATGACCTAGTAGTTCAGACAAGACTCAGCTCATGATGGATGACTCAGTTTCTTCGAGGACCCAGTAGCAAGCCAGCAGCTACTTTTCAAAGGATGAATAGTTCTCTGCTGCCTTGCTCCAGAAGCCTAGAAGTTTCTGCACCACAACGCTGCAATTGGGGCTTGTAAACATGTTTACCTCAACTGTCTCTTGTGCTGTGGATCTTTTGGGACATGTGGCCCAAGGGACAGGACAGCTTGCACTACAGTCTGAAGTACAGAGGGCTACAGAGCCGTCTCTGACCCTATGTACTCAAAACAGGTAACCTTCAGAATGACCCAATAAATGGTCAGGGCGGTATTCCCGAGTGTGGGACATTCTGTCTGCAGAATTCAAGGACTATTGAGTGTTGTGCTTTTCCTAGTGGTGCAAGGTTCGAGATACAATAACTGGGTCTTGACTTGGCAGGATGTCCCAGCAGTCTCCAGGTCACTGGACCTCCAAACACTTAACCTCAATGTTAGTCCTCTGATCTTTGCAGGATCCGCCCCCTCCTCTCTGACGCATGTGTCAACGGAGCACCCAGATTATTTTAGGTGCCAATCCCGGCTCACCAGGTCTAATTAGCCCATGTAGTGGACCAGCGTGATTTTCTGCAGAATGTCAAGGTGCTCTCCAGCCTGCATTGTAGCGGAGCAGGGGAGTTGTCTGCTCCTGGGACAAAACTGTGACTGGATACTGTAATCCAACTCAAGGGAGGTTCGGGAACTATTTTAGATTTGATTTCCTGGTGGAGATCGGAAAGGGCTCATGGGGCAGACCCACAGCCTCATACCCAGTACCGGAGGCTGCGCTGATCTGTCCTAAGAGAGATACCACATCCAGCACAGCAGCTGCTATGGAGTCACTTCTTGCTTTACATTAATCCACTGTTGTCTTCCATGATCCATTTGGTTTTTTATTTTGTTTTGGTGGGGGTTTGTTTTTTGTTTTGTTTGCAGGAGTTAGTTCATTGGCTATCATGGGGATCTCTGCCATTATACTTGGACATGGTGTTGCCTTTGATTTGGGCCAGGAGGGGTGGTAGGATGGGAAAAGCATTTTGAGCGTAAAATAAGCATTTTCTGCCATTATGGCTCTAACTCTTCAGATCAAGAAACCAGTGGAAGGCTCTGTCAGTTAAGTATACTCATCCAATATCTAC
>NW_017731368.1:3977056-4000382 GCF_001890085.2 Hipposideros armiger
GGCTGTTCTGAGTCTTGGCAGAACGCCTTGTGATTCTCCCAGAAGGCGTGAGGAACTGCTCCAAGGCCATCTCCCATGTGCCTCCTTATCTCCCCAGGCGGGTTCTGATGTTCTGATGAGCTCAGGATAGACCTGCAGAACATAAAACTGCTCAGTGCCGTCTAGGTTTGGCTCTTCAGCAACACGGTATCCCACAGCTTGCGTTGCAGTCATCCTGCCCCTTTTGTTTCATTGTCATCCTTCTTGGTACATGGGAGAAGGACCCAGGGAACTGGCGCCTTTGGCTTACTCTCTTCCTCTGACTGTCTGTGTAAGTAGTAAACTGCCTGAACTTAAAAGAGGCTCATTGTATTGTTACCATCTAACCCAGTGGCCTTGGCCTCACCTTGGGGACGGCTGCACGCTTGGTAATCCCTTTCAGGAGACTATGGCCCTCGCTAAGGAGGGGTTGCTGGCCATCAGCCCACAGCTGTTCTTTTGCAGATCTCCCAGCTAAAGAGAACTACCTTTCCCAAACTGACACTCCCCTTCAGGGTGACTGCACCCAAGGACAGTTAATGGAGAAGTATAAAGGCCGGGCCCTCTCGCCCCAGGGTGGGACTGTGCTTAAGTGTATGTCATCTTCAGAGCTGCCCTCAGGGTCCAGAGCCACTCCACTGGGCCTGCCCAGTCCCGCCTCCTTTCCTTCCCAAGGGCACCCCCTAATCAATGTCCTGCACTCCACTCTCTGTCTCAGAGCCTGCCTCCCGAGGGGCCTGGCCTGCACAAGTCACAATGGACTATCCTTTTATATCTCGCTGGTTCCTATGAGCTGATATATTATTTAGGACTTTTGTATCAATATTCATGTGAGAGATTGGTCTGGAATTTTCCTTCGTTGTAAAACAGCTGAAAGCAACCAAGAGTATATTTGAATCAATAACTGATGAATATTCAACTAAACCTTCAAATACTTTAACCAGTGTTGACTCCATTTCACAAGTAAAAACAGTGATCTGTTACCAGAATTAAGCCCATCTTAAAGAAAAGCACAGCTAGATGGTGAGCATGAGTGAGGTCGATGGGCCTAATGAACAACTACCAGTATCCCCAGGACAGCTGCCAGGTTAACCCAGCTGAGCTTTCCTTGCATGACCGAGGCCGGACATTTGTGTTTCGGGGCTGCAGGCAGCACGGGAGAACCATGGAACCACAATAAAAGACAACCTTTGAACTTAAAAAAAAAAAATCATAAAGGCCAAGAAATAGTGCTCATAAAAGTTAGGGTAGAGGTCATATCTGGGTGGGGGTGGGGTTGAAGAAATGGGAATGGCTGGCGTGGGGTGCGCTCTCGAGCGCTGGAAAATAGTTTATTTCTTCACTCGGGCCCTGGCTCCATGGGTACCAGCATGATAGTCATCTGTCACACGTGCATGAATTTTTCTGTAGCTGTGCTGTATGTCATAATTTATAAAGTACTGAATATATGAAAACAAAACATGGCAGACCATGATAAAAGGTGACTCAGGGCAGGTTGTATACCGGGAAATGGAAACCGGAAAGTCGGAAGGGCAGTTTTGGAAGCATGTCACGCCCTGTGACACAGCTGGGCATCGACTTAGCAAAACCACTCCCAAGGAGCTCTTGAGCAATTTCCAGCCAATGTGGCACCTTGGCAAGCAGGGAACAGGTTTCGGGCTCCTCAAGGGCATGAGAAGAAATTTGTGTTGTGTATACAACAAAATCATCTTTAAGCTTTTTTTATTTTTCTGTTGACTCTGAATGTATTTTAGAGAAGACATTTAAAAGGTGGAAAAGCAGACAGAAGTGGACCATTCACACGGGGCATTGGGGACACTGGGACATGGAGGGGGATTCTGCAGACGTTAATAAAATGAGTGCAGAGCTGGTGGTATAGGGCTCTTTCTCTCCTGGGAAAAGGTCGCCTGCGCCAGCTGCCATGCGCCTTCTAAAGCAAACATTCAAGAGACTCAGGCAAGTCCAGTGTTCCCTGGGACCCCTGCATCAGTTTTTAAACCTCCGTAGATGATTCTGGTGTGCCTGCAGCCCGGCTGAAGAAGCCAGTGTGCCCCCTGAGACTTCACTGAGCCTCCAAGTCCCCCGGGGGTCTTGATCAAATGAGGTTCTGACTCAGTAGACCTGAGGAGGGGCCTGTGAGTCTGTATTTCCCACCAGCTCCCCAGTGATGCCATGTTCATCCATAAACCCCGTTATGAGTATAGAAAGGCGGAAGAAATCCAAAATAATTTGAACTATTGAGCTTGTGTAATGGAGCCTGTGTGTTTTCTGGCAGAGTGGGATTCATAGGGCTTCTCCTGTTGTGAAAGGAGAGAACAAGCACAAAACAGCACAGCCGGACACAGTGGACAGCCTTGGGGGGTCACTAATAGAGACAGCATGGCCCCAAGTGTGCTCTGACCCTTGAAAATATTTTCACAGTGCTCCGTCTGTTTTTCTCTGCCAGATTATGCCTTCTAGTTGGTCGTGATTGCTTGTTCGCAGCAAAAGTATTTGAGGTGAAGGAATAAATTCAGCCAACACCAACAAAAAGTACCGAAGGGTTCATCACTGCTCTTGGCCTGGGGTTTTCATAGCGCGTGGCTGCGTCTTTTCTAACGCAGGTGGTCAGCTGAGTGGTCATGGGGAGAAGTCACAGTGTTTTCCAAATAAGCTCATTTCTGCATCTGTTCTCTCTGACCTGAAAAATGCCTGTTTGTTCCATGGGGGCCTTTTAAAAAAATATGTTCAATTTATTGGGGTGACATTAGTTAGTAAAATTATATAGGTTTCAAGTGTATAATTCTATAATACATCATCTATCTATTGCATTGTGTGCTTGCCACCCAGAGTCAGTTCTTCCATCACCATATACTTGACCCCCTTTAACCTCTTCTGCCACCCCCTCCCCCCTTACCCTCTGGCAACCACCATACTGTTGTCTGTGTCTATGAGGTTTTTTTTGCTGGTTGGTCTTGTTCATTTGTTGCTTTCAGTTTTATATCCCACATGTGAGTGAAATCATATGGTTCTCAACTTTTTCTGTCTGATTCATTTTGTTTGGCATGATACTGTCAAGACCCATCCATGGCCTTTCTGAACAATGCCCCGTTGGTGTTGTTTACCCAAATTAGTTACTTCAGGCAACATAAGCATCAGTTTTCAGAAAATCTGTTGAAACTGTTGTCCTTTGGCAGTGAGCACATGGACCACAGTATATTAAATTTATGATTTTCTTTTACTCCAAGTCTCACAAAGCCCTGAGCTTTCACCAGTATGTACAGGTAAAGTACATAAATGCGTACGTTTGCACTTCCCCACATTATTTTTGGTTAAGCCTTCTTTGCCTTCAAGCCTCAGACTGCTTTTCCATTTCCTTTGCTCTCGCTTTTAAGGCTGCCATTAAAGCCATCTGCGTCCCATTAGTCTTCTCAGATCTTACAGCAGAAGCAGGGCCAGAAACAGAGACAGAGCCAGCTGCTGCCACCCCAATCCCAGTGCTGTGCAGCCACCCTGCCCTCATTCAGGTCTGCCCAGCAGTTTGTCGTCATCCTAGGGACCTCTCTGCCTCTTGTTAGATTTGCCAGACAGTCTAAATTGATTGAAGTGTTCAGTGGAGAAGGTCGATACTGTCTCTCATTTTGCAGATGTAAACCGAGAAAGATTATACACTCATTTTTCCCCAAAAGTCCATCAATACAAATACCGATAACTGCCTAAGTGCATACGAGTATACAGTGCTCTAATATATGTAATGTATATACACACACGCCATAGAAAGACTAAATTAGACTAAGTTGAACACATTCTCTGCAAATTACAGGGGGAAAAGGCACTGTTGAATGACCCCCCCAATGAAACAATAAGACAAATCCTGAATCTAGGATATTCTGCAATTTGTACAATTAGTCTGGTCTCTTCAGAAAGTTAATGTCATGAAAATAAAAAGTTGGGAATACTGTCCTAAGGCCCCTCTCTTAATAACAACCAAATGCATTGTAGGAAGCCTGGTTAGATCCTAGGGAGCTATAAAAAGCATTTGAGGAGGACAGCTTGAAATTTTCACTGTGCATATTTTCACAAAGGCTACAGTTACTCACCTCCTTGCAACATTTTAAATCTTACTGCTCTTCTAAATTACCTGCTATTCTACCTTTCCAAGATTTAAGTTCTACCTTATTTTCTCAAAACCCGCCAATTAGCCACTCCTCTGCAGTGAGAACTCTGGCATGGATTAAGGGCTCACCATGATGTTCTGCATGCATTTTGATGCATATTCCTCTTATTTTTTTACTCCTACATAGGATTCATTGGGCTGCATGAATCTGCTGCAAAATGCTGAGCTCTTGGTACTTTAAATATTGCTTTGTCCCAGTTTCTCTCTCTCTTCCTTCTAGAATTTTAGATAAACATATATTCCGCTTTATTGCCCTATATATTTTACTTATGTATCTTAAGTTTTTCCATATTTTTGTCTCTTTATCTCTCTGTGCAATGTTCCAGAAAGTGTCTTCTGACATATCTTTGAGTTCATTGACTCTCTCCTCAGTTGTTTCTCATCCACTTTTAAACCCATCCATTGAGTTTAAATTTTCAATTATTGCATTTTTCATTTCTAGAAGCTCCATTTAGTGCTTATTATAATAGTCTATATCATTTTTCATTCCATGTTCTTTACTTTTGATTTCATGCTTTATCAATCAGTAATGGATTGAGGAGTACAGAAATCTCCATCGTGATGGCCAATATGTCAGTTTCTTCTGGTAGTTCTATCAATTTTTGCTTCCTATCTTTTGAAGCTATTTTATTAGTTGTATTCAACTTTGAGAATAGTTTATATTTCTAGTGATATATGTCTTTCCTGTCATTAATGACACTTTTTAGTTTAAAGCCTGTTTTGTCTGGTGTAATACAGCTCTCTTTTGCTTACTTTGGATAACATTTTCCTTGTATATCCTTTTCATCATTTTATTGTAATTTTTTCTTGTTTTACTGTTTGGTATGTCTCTGGTAAATGGCATGTAACTGTGAATTTTTTATTCCAGTCTTATAATCTCTGTATTTTACCTGGTCCATTTAATCCATTTATATTTACTGTAATTATTGATATATTGGACTTATTTCCCTTATCTTAGTTTTTGCTTTTCTATAATTTCTGAATTTTTAATGACTATTTCCCCCTATTTTGTTTTCATGAGACTATGCAATATTAAGCAACTAGAGCTCTCAGGCTGCTGTGGAAGTATTGATACACATATATGAATTGATACAGCCACTTTAGGGATCATCTAGTAAAGTTGAAAATACACACACACTATGTTTCAGCAATCCCAACCATAGAAATGCTTGCACATGTGTACCAGGATACACGTACCAGCATGTCCCTCGCAGCTTTCTTCATAATAGCCAGAACCCATAAATAATCCCAATGTCCATCATTCGTAAAATGGATAAATGATCTGTGGTTATAACCACATAGGGAATACAATAGAGTCGCAAAAAAAAAATCAACTATAGCTACACATACCAACTTGGATGAAACTGAAAACAAAAACAATGTGAGGCAAAAAATGTCCAATGCCACTACATTTTCCCATAATATAAGTTCAAGCACAGATAAAACTAAAGGGTAGTGTTTAGGGATTCATGTTTTGGTGGTAAAACCATACAGTAAAGCAAGGATGGGACTGTCAGCATGGAGGTTATTTCTACACGGAGAAGGCTGAATTCTGAAAAGCAGGGTAGGTTGAAGAGGAGTTCGGGGTGCTAGCAATCCCTTTTTTGGCCTGGAAGAGATGATAATTTTTTTTTTTTAGCTGAGCCATCCTGCTACCTGTTGGCAGCTCAGCGGCAGCTCAGCTCGGGCCGGACTCGAACCGCTGTTGCTCAGAGCTCAAACTCTTGAGCGAGCTCTTAACCAACTAAGCCACTCGGCCGGCCCGAGATGATAATTTTTGAATGGTAGATTTTTGAGGGTTCAATTTTTTGTACATATTTTTTATAATATATATAAAATATATGTATATACATATTTTGTATTATATTTTACTATGAAAAGTAAGAAAGGAATATAGTTAATGTCTTTTTTTCTACTCATTAACATCATTTCCCAAATTTCCCCATAAACTAACAATATTGATATCCTCCGGTCAAGTCATCTAGTCTTTACTTTAAAATACACTTAGAGTCAGCCTGGGTATGTGGGGTCACAGTGGAAGCTGGAGGCACACACAGTCCTGTGGTTGGAGCGGGGCTTAGCAAGGAAGAGGGGCCCTCCATCACAACAGAAGGAAAAGAGAAAAGATGGCCCATGTTTCCAGGTACACATTCATTATCCTTCAGGTCTAGGTGCCAATTTACTCCCTTACAAGAGGTAAAGGAATGAATGGTGTGACAAACCATGGAGGCAGAGAATGTGGTACACACACACACACACACACACACACACGCACGCACACACGCACGCACACACGCACACACGCACACACATCAGCAATGCCAGGAGAGCAGGGATGGCAGTGGGAGAGCTGCCAGAGCCCCAGAAGGGAGTGGGCCATGCCCAGGGAGGCTGGCAGGGAGCGTGAACTGCAGGGGGCACCCAGCCTGGAGAGGGTGCCCTTCGGCTGTCCATGGGCTTCTCGGGACCTTTGTTAAACCATCAGTGGGGTGAGGGGGATGGAAAGGGAGGCCTGAGGCACACGGAAAAGGGCTGGAACCCTGGCCCAGGGCCACAAGACCTCAAGCAGAGATGGATCAAAGGCGTGAGCAGCAGCAAGGCCCTGCTGAGGTCTCATGACCTGTGTTTGCAGCAGATCCAAACACGGCTCTGTGAGATTTTTTCAGGGAGCCCAGAAGTCCTCAGATTTGGGTGGCACAAGGCTGAGAGACAGCGTACGGACTGGGGGCAAACGTGGGTGGGAAAGAAATATGTGGAACTGGCCAACCATGAGGTCCAGGCCAGAGAGAGGCACTGAGGAAACGGGGAGGGTGGGAGACAGGGCCCCGCGGGGCAGAGCAGGTTCCCGGTCCCAGGAGACTGGAGACAGTGGGTTAGGGACTGGGGTCCAGAAGAGAGTACAGGCATTCCCCACCTTGCAGCTGAGGTGGCTTCAAGGATCCACCTACAGAGCTTCTGGCCTCCCTGCACGAGGTGAGGTGACTGTCCAGCATCCTGAGAGGAGGAGCAGAGAGAAGGAAGCGCCCATCTTTCATCTTCCGGGGGCGAAGGGGGACCATTTGGACATTGCTTTGTCCCAAGCAGCTGCCCACAGTCCAGGCTCAGAAGAGGGAAAGCCCCAGGACAGGAATTACCACTGACTCCCTCCCCCACCCCCACCCAAGTCAGGACTGTCCAGGGGAGCTTCCTGTAACCATGGAAATGTTCCATATCTGCACCGTCCAGCCCTGAAGCCACTCGCCACATGCGGCTGCCGTGCTCTTGCAATGTGGCTAGTGTGACTGAGGAAACGAATTATTTCATTTTCTTTCATTTTAATTAATTTACAGTTAAGTAGTCACATGTGGCCAGTGGCTGCCATATTAGACAGCACAAGCCCAGGTCCTCCTAACAGGATGGGGTTGGCAGTGGGGTTCTGGTACGGTTTTGGAAACTTAACTCTTTTGTAAAAAAAAAAAAATTTCACACAAACACAATATATAAAGACATCACGACGGGGCTACTCTGCTTGGGTTACCATCAGCCTTGGGATTCTAGGGCTCTGTTTGTGGGCAAGGCCTGTGGTGCCCAATGTGGTTACACACACCACATGAGGTGGCATCATAGACATTTTAAAACTTTAATATTTATCAACTTAACATGCATTAGAAAAACACTAGCTTTGCATGTATGGTAGTGATATACAGTTTCATGTTCAAATGTATTTAAGTGGAAAAGAGGATTAATTTAAAGGAAAATAATAAATAATAGTCCATGTGGTTCACACACATAGCAAAAATGGTGGTTCAAATAAATGGCATTCGTGGCTAGAGTGTGGGACGCATTGAGGGGCCTCATTGGGGCTGTGGGGCTGAGGACCAGCAGCAGCTGCCTGCCCTGGCAGCTTGTGGAAAACTCAGAATCGCGGGCCCCATCCTGGACCTACTGAAGCAGGTCCTGCATGTTAACAAGCCCCCAGGGGATCTGTGGGCACACCTACGCTTCAGGAGCAGCACTCAAAGGGGCCCTGCAGTTCGAGACTCCAGGGCTTGGAGGTCAGACGCTTCACATGCAGCCAAGAGAATCCCAGGTGTCAGGAGAAAGTGATGAGATATTCCTGCCTCCTCAATACCCGCCCCCCCCACACACACACACATACATGAACACACACATACAACATATACACATGCACACACATGCAAACACTCAGCCCTGAGGCAGGGGCTTTCCAGGCTCTTGGGAGGCCCCTCCTCTTCGGTACCTGAGCTGGGCCAGTCCCCCACAGCAGCCCCAGCATGTCCTCTGTAGAATCTCCTTCCTGGGGTTCTGCTCCCCTGTTTGCACTCGGTGTGTCTCTGTGCTCCTAGAGGGAGAGTGAGCAGGTACCTTGGGCAGCACGGAGGGAGGACAGTCTCGTCCAGAGGTTTGCCTGGAGTCCCCAGCCCAGCAGGCTCCTGGCGCACAGTAGGTGGGCAATAAAAACTTGAATGTCTGAAGAAACGTTCGGAAACGCAGAGTCTCAGGGCTGTCGATGCTGTGGAAAATAAGGATGGATTTATACCTAAGTGCTAAGATTCCACAGCAGGCTTTTCATTTATCACCTACCTTTTATTGAGACTGAACCATGAGCCAGGCACTAAGGAGAAATGGATGAGTAAGACACGCGGCCAGCCATAGACCAGAGGGGACTATCTGCACTCTTTGTGAAAAGGCAACACTCAAAGCTTTAGAAGCCAGATATGCACCCGAGGCAGGGGAGCAATCTATTCTGGCTGGGGATAGGGTGCTGGGGCTTCTTTACAAGGGGTCAGGAAGAATCGACAGGCTTTTCCCGGGTCCGGAAGGTTTCAAGAAAGTGTTCCTGGCTGAGGGAACTGCATTTTCCCTCATATAAAAGTGCACAGCATTTTCCGGAAGATGAAAAGTCTACATTCTCCTGGAACCTAGATGAGCAAGGGTCAAATTCCTCTGGGTCCAATTAAAAAAGAAAAAATTCCTCAGGGCTTTACCGACTAGGCTGAGGAGTTTGGACTTTATCTTGTGGGGATTTGGGAGCCGCTGATGAGGGTTAAGTCTCAGCGGGACCACTAGGGGGAGCACTGTATTGAAAGCTGCCGTGGCCCTAATGAGTGGGGTTAGAATCTGGAATCCTGGCACCGGGCCATCAGCACACTCACGCAACTATCTCCACCCTCTCCCGGAAATCAGATAACTCCTGCCATCCTTGGGGAGTTGTGTCCTGATTGACATGTGGCACAGTGAGATGGGACAGGCTGGTGCCCAGGAAGATTTCTTCAATACTGGCAGTGGAGGGCCCCAGGGAGACACGCAGGAGCGGCTGGGATAAGCTGGAAACGCTGTCCCCGTGGGCACCAGACCTCTGAGACCTGAACTCGCTCCCCTTCCCCTGCCACACAGAGGTTGCTTTCCAGCCCCAAGCTCCTGTGGAGTGCTGAACCGAGCCCCCACAGGCTGGTGAGCGCCAGTTGTGAAATGATTGTTAAACACGGCCATTATTAAACATTAAGTTATATGAACTAACAAATGATCTAAAACAAGAGGTGCTAAATACTCCGCACCCACCACTTCCTAATTATTTACTACACTGTTATCTATGCTCTTGAGGTTACCTATGCCCATTGCATATCTATGGTGGAAATTCAATATAATGACGTGCTACTGCACGTCTCTCCCCAACTCCATGTCCAAGGACACCACGTTGGTAGCCTGGAATTGGCCATAGTGGGGAATATTTACAGTATAGAAATTGGCAAACGCTGCAAATTTGAGCTTTTGCAGCAGAGAGCCGGTTGTTAAATACTTGCCAGCCCACCACTACTCTCCACCGCCTGCTTTGCCGGGTCCCTGAGGAAGCACACACGCCCTTCCCAGGCCTGCTCTTTCTACTTTTTGCAGCCACAGCAGCACAATTGTCAGATTAGAGCTATCAGATGGGTTTCAGGAAGGCACGGCGAGCCCTGAGCAGCTGCCCCTGAAGACTTAGGGGACGTCTCTCAGTGCTGCCCACGGCCCCCACCAAGTTCAGGCCATGAGATGGAGGTCTGATGCCTCCTGGGGGTAGGGAACCGAATAGGGGCCTTACCTATGGCAAACCAACAAAGTGCAAGCAGCCTCCTCCTCCAGGTGACAGACCACTAAGCGAGGCATCTCTCTGAGGTGCCCAGTTCCTGTAGGAAAAACTCATTTGTGAGAATGACCAGGGACCCTCCAGGGAAAACTCATTTGTGCAAACGAAAAGGTGCCAAGCAGATGGCTAGAGGCACCTCCGTCTCAACTTATCCAACAGTGTTACAAAAGCAGCACTAACTACCGAGACAGGCTCTGCCACAAATTTAAACTCTCAGGAATAGCTTCATGACCTTGGAGTTGATAAGGGAGAAATTTCTCAAACAGGACATTACAAAAAAAAAAAACCAAAAAAAAAAAAAAACTAAAGGAGAACACTAAAGGAAAATATTGGTAAGTTGGACTTTGTTAAAATTAAGAACATCTGTTCATCAGAAGACACCACTGACAGATTAAAAAGGCAACTCACAGGCTGAGAGAAGAAATGTGTAATACATGAAACTGAGTATAGAAAGAACTATGTAAGTCAGTAGAAAAAGACATGCCAATTAAAAACGGGCAAAAGGCTCAAACAGACCCTTCATGCAAGAGGACATCCAAATGACCCAATTAGCCTAGGGAAAGATATGCAGCCTTATTAGTATCAGGGATGTTAAAATTAAAAGCCACAGTGAACCGCCACTGTTCACCCACAAGACTGGATACAACTTTAAAAACAGAATGACAAGTGTCAGTAATGATGCAGAGCAACCGAAACTCGTGGGAGTGTGAACTGGTACAAGCTCTCTAGAAAGAGTTGGGCAATATCCTCTAAAGCTGAACATACACACACCCTATGACCCAGGAGTTCCCTGCTGTGAGTGTATGTATCCACCCAGCAACAGGTACTGAAATGCTCATTACTGCTTCATTCATAAGAGCCCCAAACTGGATACAACACAAACGTCCATCGGTCACAGACTAGAGTGTAGTCACGCCACGGAATACTATGCAGCAGTGAAAAAGAACAGCCTACAACTGCGCCCCAGGGCATGAATGAACCCCACAAATGAAGCCAGGCATGAAAGAGCACATACTGTATAAGTCCATTTACGTAAAGCTCAGAGCAGCTGAAACTAACCTATGGCAATGAAAACCAGGATGGTGGGTTCCTAATTTAGGAAGAAGACAAAGGGTAGGGGGAAAACTCTAGAATCTAAAGTTTAAAAATCAAAATAGTTTCTCCTGGGCCAGCCGAGTGGCGTGTTGGTTAAGTGTTGACTTGGGACACCAGCTCTGAGCAGCAGGGCCCGGGTTCAGATCCTACATGAAGGCCAGTGACGCTGTGCCCGCTACAGCTAAGATGGTGAATGGCAGCTCGACCTGGAGCTGGGCTGCTGTGAGTAGCTGGCGTCGGTGGGGCTGGCCACAGCTGGTGTGAGCTTTTATGAGCTACCGTGAGCTGCCGGAAGCGGCCGTCCAATGGCCAGTGAGTGACTGCTTCACCTGGGAAGAGCGCAATGATAATACCAACATGGGCCAGTGAAGCCATGTCCTCCACAACTAGACTGAAGAACAAAAGGACAGCAACTTGTCTGTTCCCCTTCCCCAATTCCCCAATAAAATCTTAAAGAAAAATAAAATAGTTTCTCCTGCTGGATTGTGGACTCTTTCTGCTTTGCCTTTTGAAAGTAAAAAGGTCAAGGTCAGGCAGTATGTTTCAGGAGCTTCCACCTTCCTCACCGCACCTCCCTTTTTCCTCTGCCACCAGCCAAGCAGGAACTTCGGGGAAAGCCCAACTAGGGACTGTCCCAGAGTGGTGATTTCCTTTTGGCTTCAAGTAAGAGTTGAAGCAACACCACAAGCAACTCGACTTTGTTTCTTTTAAAATTTATTTATCTACTTACCAAGCATTTTCTTAGCTCTTACTATGTACCAGGCACTGGTCAAATATTAACTTAGTTTGTTACCCATGCATTCATTCAGTCTATTGGGGACTTAAAATAATGGCATCTTTACTGAGCACGTACTATGTGCCACATAGTACATAGTAAGCTATTAATTAATTCTCAAGAGTCCTTGGGAGGGGGGAAATGTTTGTTCCCATTACAGATGAGGAAACAGGTCACACAGTTAAGTCAGTGTAAGAGGCTGAGATTCAAGCCACATCCTGCATTACTCCAAAGCACCAGGCTTAGCCTGTCTAGTGACCAACTTGAACCAAGTTACCTTGCAAGACTGGTAGAAATATGAGGTTTCTTAGACCCCAACCTGAGCCTAATGAATCAGAATCTCCCCCACAGCAATTATTCAAAACCCGATTCCTGGCCTCCCCCGGGGAATTACAGAGCCAGACTTCCCTGCCCTGCACACAGTAGGCACACAGGGCCCGTCTGCTGAGTGGATGACTGAAACAGGGCTGCCTGAATCATTCTTCTTCCACATGGGGAAGGGCGTCCTTGGCTTCCTTCCTGTCTCTGAGCATATGTCATGTGTCCTCCTCTGGGAAGCCCTCCCTGACCAACCCGGTCCACCCCTGGAGCTGCCAACCCCTTTGCTTTGCCTTACTTGCTTTTCATGCGCCTTACATTTGGACTACGATGAACCATATGAAATTGCCCGTTCCGTGGGTCAAAAAATAGCTGAAAATGGGGCATTTTATCCAGTCCAATTCTAAAGTGTGTCCCTCTACCACAAGGTCAGCTCCAGGAAGGTTGAGGGTGTTTGTGGTGTTTACAGCCCTGTCTCCAGACAAAGCCTGGCACACAGTAGGCACTCAATCAATAATGGGTTGAGGGAGCCCGGCCACTCCAAGGAGCGCCACAGCTCGCCGACACCCAGGCCCCGACGTGGTGCTGGAAGGACCCTGGCGCCGCCCTGCACCCCACAATCTCGGGCGCCTTCCGGCCCGCGGCTGCCAGGTGGGGTGGGGCTCGCCGCCGTCATCCATTTACCAGCCTCGCCCCTCCGACAGGCGCGCCGTTAATGAGATTAGCAATTAAAAAGCGGGCGAGCGGCCGCGGCGGAGGCGCGGGGCCACCCCCAGGCCGAGCCGGGGCGGGACGGCGCGCGCCTGGCGGCGGGGCACCCACACAGCGCAGCCGGCGCCCCCGCGGGACGCGAGCGCGCGAGCTCCGGGGCCATGGAGAAAGCGCGGCCGCTGTGGGCCAACCCGCTGCAGTTCGTGTTCGCCTGCATCTCGTACGCCGTGGGCCTGGGCAACGTGTGGCGCTTCCCCTACCTGTGCCAGATGTACGGTGGAGGTGAGTGCGGGCGCCCGGGCGCGCGGCCCCGGCTCCCGCCCCGCGTCTGCGCCTGTCGCCGGCGCTCTCCGTGCAGAATGCCATTCAGTCCCAGCGCGCCTGGGGTGCGCGCTGGGATACACCCCGTATTCCAGACCAATCAACCGAGGCTCAGAGAGCGTCAGTGATGGCCCAAAGTTACAGAGCCGGGAACCGGACCCAGGGCATCACAGGCCACAGCCGGAGCGCTTATCCCAAGCCGCCCTCCGGAGCCCTCTGCAACCCCCAACCCCGTTTCAGGGGCGCCCCAGCCTCCCACCACGCCCTCGTTGGCAGGCGGCCCCTCTAAGAAGCGCTGGGGACACTATTTTCCTACCCTCGGGGAGGAGAAGTGGCAATGGTCTGACGTCTAGCAAGTAAGCCTTACGCTTTTGTCACAGTTGAGCAGGAAAGTGTCTTGTTCAACAGAAACTCGTTATACTACTTTCGGATCAGAAACTTATATTCCTGGCAGCACGATTTGAAACTCAGGATAGAAGGATCTTAGCTATTTCTTTAGACTTTTTATAGAAAGATTGGTTTGGGTTTAGACCACAGAAGGCAGGAAGGCAAATCATTCTATTTCTGCTTTTTTTTTTTTTTAACAAATTTTCCCTCTGAAGCATCACAGCACGCTCACTAGATAGACAGAAACGCATACTACATTCCCTTAACATTCAGAGGACTGGGGACACCTGTGACATACCAAAGAGTCCCCAGAAGGCCAAGTGCCGTTTTGGAAGGCAGTGTGGCAATAGGGATTGAAGTCTCGGCATTGAAAGAAATATTTTTCTCAGTTGTTCCATTTCCAGAATTCTACTTACAGGAAATAATGAGAGGTCTGACAGGAGGTAGACGACAGAAGGACGCTCTCCGTCTTTTAATCAGAGCAAAACATTGGAAACTTCCTAAGCCCTCAACTAAAGGGGATTGGTTCATAAATAGGGAGCATCCTTGCTCTGGTGTTCTGCGCAGCCATTCAGATGGTGTTTTCAAAAAGTATTTTCTCATTTCATACATTAAACGGAGGGAGGGGAAGTCAGTGTCGACATGCTGTATAAAATGGGTGATCTCAATTATGTCTTAAAATATGCAGAGACAAGACAATATACCACAGTGTTAGCAATAGTTACCTCTGGGTGATTTTTGTTTACCTTGTATAATAGTTTGTGTGGGGGGGGAGGGGAGTGTGTGTGTGTGTGTGTGTGTGTGTGTGTGTGAGAGAGAGAGAGAGAGAGAGCGAGAGAGCGAGAGCGAGAGAAAGAGAGAAAGTGAGAGAGAGAGAGAGAGAGAGAGAGCAAGAGCGAGAGCAAGAGAGAGAGGGAGAGGGAGAGAGAGAGATAAAGAAGGGTGTCTAAATGTCTTCTACTCGTACATGAATGGTATACATGTTTTTTTCACCGTAAAGAGCAATGAAAGATGTTAGACCAAAGTATTTACAAAATTTGACCCATTTAAGAAGACTAAGACCTAAAACACTGCTCCCCTTCCCCTTACCCCCACTAGTTAAAAAAAAAAAAAGACAAAAAGGTTAATCCACAGGTTTGTTTGTTTTTTTTAAATAATGAATTCCTAATTCTGAGGGTTTGGTTTTTTTTTATGTTAAGGGCACAAATACATCATAATTATGTGAAGGGCGTGTGTTGCCATATGCTCTAACAGTTTCATAACTTTTTTGGAATAACTGTCAGGATGAGATTTCCTTGTCATTCTGTGCTCAGCACACCTACTGGTGATACATTCGTTCTTTCCCAAACATCGGGCCAGGTGAGCCTTGCTGTGATGTGACTATTTCCTTCCTTGTTTCTAACAACACCATCACCTGAGTAGTCCACAGGTGGGCACAGGTAAGGCGGAGAAGTACAGTAAATATAGTTGCTGGGGAAACCGTGAGACCTTCAGGATCCAGGAAAAGGAAAGAAGAAATTTTCTGCCTGATACAGAGTATACTTAGGCTGATTGGTGGTCAGACAGATGGATGGATGAGGGTTGACAAGTGAATGGATACTGGGGAGATGATGGATGGTTGGATGGATGGATGGATGGATGGATGGGAGGTAGATGGATATTGGTTGGGTAGATGGCTCCGTCTCAGGCATAAAGTGTCTACAGAATAATGACCAAGCCGTTCGTTTATCCTGGCACAGTGAGGACTTGGCCAACTAACACCTGGCCCTATTTCTGCCTCATTTCCTACCATTCATCGTCTTCCAGCAGCCCCTCCCCCCACCAAAACACAGACACAACTATTCTGAACAAGTCTTTGTCAGTGAGCACTTGCTCTCTGCCTGCACACTTTGCACAGGTAGAATGTCATTTGGTGGATCTCACTTTTTTTATTTCCTCCCCTGGGAAGCTGCTGTTAGCCTGGAGCACTCACTCCTTCTCCTCCCTCAAGGCTCCCCCAAGGCTACTACTGTTCCTCGGTTGCTCTCCCTGACTGTCCCCGCTGCCTGTCAGGCCAAGCCAGAGCGCCTGGTCGGGACGGCACCTTTTCCAGAGTTTCTCTGTCCCACGAGCCCCACCTCGGTGACTTGGCAGGGTCAGAGGAGGCGCTGATAAATATTTGTTGGATGAATGAGCCAGGTCTGTTCTGAAAAGTCGCAGGGTACCTGAGAGGGGGAAAGCCTGTGGTTTTCTTGAGCTTTTCACCACCAGTCGTATCGCCTATTAATAAGTGATTAATGTTCCTCCAAACCCAGGGAGTTTACAGATCCACTTTTTACCTAAAGCTAAAGGGTAAACCAACCACATCACAAAAGGCTCCATAACTGTTTATGGGCGTGTAACTTCCTTCTAAACAGAGCTGTGATCCTCCCACTCCCCCAGCCAACAAAGAGCTTGTTGATAAACTGCAGAGCCACGCTCTGCCAAAATACTTCCCAGAATAAAACGGATTAGATGCTTGTGCTCCTTTCCACGAGGCTCTGCTGGTGATCAGGGAGGCTTGTTTCTTTCCCGCTCTCGTGCCAGGCCCCGCACAAGGAATGTTAATTCTGCAGATTACATGCCAGGTACCAACCACCTCTGTCCAGCATGCTGGTGCGAGGCAGGGGGCGGGAAAAGGCAGCCAAAGAAACTGCACAAAATTTCTTCTTGAAAAAGTCATCAGGTCTTGGCTATCACGTCAAAGTCCAAGTCGTTCAGGAAGAAGTCAGGACACAAATATGCTATGTAGGAACTAACATGTAGAAATTAAATGTGCCAGCCACTGAGTTGTATAGAAGCACATACTCAAATCATGAAAGAAACATGGAGAAATGAGAACATTTGTGTGGCTGGTGGAAATATGGATTTTTTCCTCCTAAGTTTTCTGTAGGTGATATTGAAACCATAAAGAAGGGAATATCAAAGGACCCCTGACTATGCTGTAGGACAGTGACACTAAGGCCTCAAAGCCCCTTCTGCTCCTCTCTGGTGCTTCGGATCTTGGTAAACTGCTGGGCCCCACCTCCAGCGATTCTGATTCAGGTATCTGGGGGAGGGCAGGAGTCTGCATTTCTGACAAGCTCCTAAGTGATGTCCATCAAAGCTGCTGGTCCATGGACCACGTGTAGGAGGAAGCCCCCCTCCCGGGCCACCAGCTGCTAGGAACCAGGTGGCGGGGTGCTGGTAAGTGTTGAACAACTGGCTTTTGGTGGAGACACAGGACCTAATTTGTAGCATTTGCTGATTACTGTGGTGTAAATACTCCCACCACGGCCCATTTCAGACTAGCGAAGTCATGTCCCAGGGTGTGGGCTTGGGAAGAGATGTGCACAGCTAGCTCTTGTGAGCTACTGTGAGCGAGCCCCAGCACACCACTAGAGCCCTAGCCCTTCAGGCCAGCACCCAGCCTGGGACTGAGCTTTGTAGAGGACAAAGGTATATAAGTGGATGGAGAAGTGGAGTTTGGAAGCCTGAGTAAACCTTCCCCTGACAGTGGCTGACTGAGTTGTCTCTTTGTGGGTCTCAGAGAGATAGAGCAAGATGCGAGGACTTGCAGAGATGAAGTTCATACAGGAGAAATTTCTCTTCTAGTGAGATTCTTGAGTGTAGCAAACAGATAAGGTGCTAGCAGTGATCATTAGGAAAATAAGTAGCATCATGCTGTAGAATAACGTATTTGTGTGTGTTTGGGGGGTTATCAATGTAATACATCTTCATGGTAGGAAATAAATACAAATTAAACAGTACAACAAAGAAATAAAATACAAAATCACCCCAAATTCCAGCACCCAGGGATCATGATTGTTAACACATTTTTTGGCTTTAAAAAATTAGAACCATCTTTTATATGTAATTAGTGTCTTGCTTTTTTTTTTACTTAACCTATTATCAGTTCCAAGGTCATTTACTATTACTTGAAAATATGAACTTAGCTCTATAATATTCCCTTTACAGATATAACTTATTTACTCATTCTTTTATGTGGAACTTTAAGTCATTTACAGTTTTACACTATTATAACCCAAATGATTATTATCTTTGAGTGGAAGAATTTGCTCCATTTATATTTAGTGTCATGTCATGTTTGCTGTTATTTTTCATGATGTTTGCATTGCCTTGCTGTTTCTTGTAGTTGTTGTTGTTGGGTTTTATTTTGATCTTTTACAATATGAAGTGTATTTCCTTTGCTTTTTTCCCCTCAAATGATTTTGAAGGTACAAATCCTATTTTTAGTCTGCTAGTAGTTAATTTAAATTTTTAAATAAAAATGTACTTATTTGATCTAGAGCAATCTAGAGATAAATACACAGAAACATAAATATGGATGTACAGGTATTTATAGGTATTGTATAGATAGATAGATAGATCCAGGTATGTATATGGTCACAGAGATAGCAGTTTGTCATAAGTTGATGAGGTGCTCAAGCCCTAAATGAACTATGAATACCCTTATAAAAAAGAAATGTCAGTATTTAGAACAGACTTAAATATGGGTTTTTTTAAAATTATAAGTAATTTTGAAATAAATTAATTTGAGTAATATTAACTAAGTAATAAACAGTTAGTGATGTATAAATGAAAAATTTTATCCACTGGCAGAATTAAGTGACGTAACGAAATGTCTTCGTCTTGCCTAGACTTGTGGTGTACAGAAACACTCCATTTGTCCGAAATAATTCTGTTGAAGGAACAGTCTATTTCAGGAACATAAAAAAAAAAAATCTAGAAAAGAGAGCTTGGCACATTTTCAAAAGTGAAATGGGGATAGTATTGCTTACTTTCCTGGAACAGGGTAAGGATTAAATGAGACCATGTAAATTCCCTGGCACAGGATGGCTGTTCAAGGTTAGCTCACTTCCTCAGTCCAGCAGAAAGCCTTATTTTTAAGGATGCGACTATGCCAATGATGAAATGACTGTAGGAGGACCAAGAGCAATTACAAGGAGTTATTGATTTGTAGAAGAAGGATGAATGAAGCAGGGCCATAGTTCAACATAAAAATAATTTTTTCTTTAGCAAGAAGACATTTGTGAAAATAGCACACCTGTATGTTCGTAGGAGTTCATTTCTAAATTGGATTATAATACTGCTTTAGATTTTTAAATATTCCAGTCAATTTTTTAAATGCGTATATATAATTTTTTAAAGTAGCCACCTATATATTTATTTAGACCTACACAATTTGTATTTTTGCAAATATTGTAAATAGGATCATTTGTTTCATTCAGTAAACTAATATGTTATTGTTGCTGTATAAATAAAAATGGTTAATGTAGGTTCATTTTCTATCCTGTGACTATAATAATCATACTTTTATTATTGTTCATTCCAGTTATGTTCCAGCCAGTTCCCTAAATGTGTGACATAATTTATTCTCCTACTTTTCAAAAGTTAAAATTATTATTACACTTTTTTGCCTTAAGGTATTGGCTAGAATTTCCAGAACAATGTTGAAAACAGCAGTGAGAAGAGGCATCTTAAATTGTTCTTTAACATTAAAACTGTAAAAAATTCACTACTGAAATAATTTTTATCACATTAATGATGTATGTTTCAATCCAGGTTTACCAACTATTTCTATTTTGAAAGCTTTTCGATTTAATCAAATGGATTTTTATGGTCAATTTACATGGTCATCATTTTTGGGTTTTTTATTGTATCTATTGCTATACTAGATCAATAATTTTCATACTTAACTGTTAAATTGTTAAATTCTGGAGCAGAACCTAGTCGTTTTTATTATAGCTTAGTAAAGTCATGGATTTATGAATAAAATTTTACATTTAATTTAATTTATTGAAGTAAAAAATGTTTTATTAATGTTATTTTTATTTTTAGAGGATCTTTGCATCCATCTTTTAATTAGTCAGATTTTGCTAGATAAAGCTGAGGTAACAGACCACTCCAACATGTCCTTGGCATACACAACAAAGAATTTTATTTTTCCTCACTCCCCCACAAACTACAAAACAAAAACATAAAAAAAACAAAAAACTCTATAGATGTTATTCTGTTCTGTGAAGATTTTTCAGATTTTTAGTTTTGCAAAGGAGAATTCTGCAGCCAGATTTATTTTTTATTAGTTCTTGGGTATCCTATATAAGATAGTCTGTAAGTTTATATGATATTATATGAAAATTTTAGGTAGGGCAGGGAAAAAAAATTTTTACCTTAAAAATTTGTGAGCTCTATGTCTAGGTGTTAATCAGGGCTACATGGCTTTCACCTAGGACTAGTGAGCCCTGTCAGTGACATATCTGGGAAATGTCTCATAGGCTCTGTTACTGTGTTACTCGTATGTCCCAGCTGCTGTGTATATGTGGTGTCCTCTTCTCCTTCGTTCTTATTACAGATAGAAAATTCTCAGGTTTGCTATCCATGCCGCATTTCTTCTCTTCTAATTTCACTTCTTTATACCCTTTTCCTCTGGGCTGCAGGATAATTTCTCAAGGTTACATGTACATACATTTTCACTTTGCCTCCATTGGCTTTACATTAACCTTCGCATTGTTTTTGTCTCCATTTAATTATTTTCCTTCTTGAATTGCCCTATCTTCATCATTGCCTGATGCTAGTGTATAAACACAGTGTCCTCTGAACTCTTAGAGATCATGTACTAGACACGTTCTACAAATTCCTTCTGTTTCTTGCAGCAAATCTGTTTCAGAGGAAGGCATTTGCTCTGCTACCTCAGACCGCTCCTTTTATTTTGATCTACAGCGATTGTAGGTCTAACGCCTTCTTTCTGAGGGAGGTGCGGGCCGATATAGACGTGCCCAATGTGCGTCTTACCCAAGAAGGACACCAAGCAGACAACTAAATTGCCACATAATTTCACGTGGGCAACTGCTCTGAAGGAAAATCCAGCAGGGTAAGAAGTCAGAAGGGTGCCCTGGCATGGGAGCTGTCTTCATTAAGGCTGACCAGGCAGGCCACTCTGAGGACGTTGGGTGTGGCGGAGATTGGAAAGAAGGAAGAAAGCAGTCCAGGCAGAGAACAGCAAGGGCAAGCGTGCAGAGGCTGGACCAGCGGGAAGGGTCATGTGACTGTGATGGAGTGAGGAAGGCGAGCAGCTCGGCGATTCAGACAGGAGCCCTGTTCCTGGAGCCTCAGAGGCCACGGAGGGCATGTGATGTCCTTCTAGGTGTAAGGAGAAGCCAAAGAGGGTTTTGACCAGGTGGGAGGGTAGAAGGTGAGGGAGGCAGAGGGTGACATGACCTGAGAGTAAATTGTTGGGGGACAGCTGTAGGGTGGACACAGCTGACCAGCACAGAGGAGACTGTGGTCAAGAGGTAATGGCGGGTGCTGGGGAGGTGGTGATGAGTAAGAATTAACCAGGCTAAGAGCTGGCTTTACACCCTCTGAAAAAATCCGTGAGTCTAAACATCCCACTCACCCAGGGCAATGCAGGCTGCACATGGGGCTGGATGGGTGCCTCTGCCATCTATTTCTGCATGACAGAGCACTTGAAAGCCTAAGGATTTAGAATGATGGAATTAGAAAATCGTCTGGCAACCAACATAGTAATAATTGTTTCGGGCAAGAATCATCAATGGATGTGAAAACTAGTGGGCAAAGGTCCGAGGAGAGATGGGATGGTGACCCTGTTTCAAACTATCCCCGTCCAAGATCGTTAATCATTTCAAAGGGGGAGATCGGAGCTTTCAGAGGAGAAGCCTTGCAGATGCCACCTTAACCAAATTAGCGAAGTTAACATGGCCGAGAAGGGCGCAGATCAACAATCATGTGCCTCTGATCGCTTCAGTGTCCCTGCCAAGACCCAAAATGAGGGACATTCCACAAAATAACTGGCTCGTACTCTCCCGCGTGTCAAGGTCATGAAAGACAAGGAAAGAGTGAGTGGCTGTCCCCGATTAAGGGAGACTGACAAGGCATGGCAGAGGTGACATGCATGGTTGTGAGCTGGATCTGAGACCAGAAAAAAGGACGTCGGTGGGATAATTGGTAAAATTCCAGTAACGTTTGTAGATAAAATAATAATAGTCCCGTATCAGGGTTAATTGGTTGATTTTGCTCATTGCACTGGAATTATGTGAGAGAATGTCCGTGTTTTCAGGAAATACACACAAAAGCATTGAGAAGCAAAAAAAAAGGTAGTGGCTGAAACAACAATTATTGATCGTTATTCTCACGGTTCTGTGGGTGGGTTGCACATTTCTGTACTGGTTTCATCGGGCCTGGCTCATGTGGCGACATTCAGTGGCAGGTTGGCCGGACTGGAAGGCCCATCGTAGGTTGGCAGTTGGTGCTGAGCTGGTAGGGCCCTTGGTTCCCCTCCACGTGGCCCCTCTGTCCCAGGCAGCCTGGACCGGCTTCTGTACAGGGTGGTCTCCGGGCCGCCTTCCAAGAGATGAAGGCAAAGTTGCACGGTGTCCTGAGGCCTGGGCTCTGGAACCAGCCTGGCATCCTTTTCCCTCATCTTATTACACAAAGCAAGTCCAAGGCCAGCCCAGATTCACAGGTGAGGAAATGGACTCCACCTTTCACGGGAGCAGCTGCGAGAATGTGGCTGTGCTTAATCTCCCACGGTACACCCCATCAAGATACATGGGAGCAAACAAACCCTTTTTCAGGCCTCTGTCTATCTGCCTCTGTCTGATGCCAGGGTCTCCTCATGGAGAGCCCGTGTCAGAATTTTTACTTAAAAGGAGCCTGGGGAACAGTCCTGTTGGAAGAGGGTGGTTGGTTAGTGCACTCGTTTTCAAAACTGATCGCAAAACAAATTTTTTGTTTATTGCGATACATTTACATGCAGAAAAATTCACTTTTTTGGTGTCCAGTTCTTTGAGTGCTGACAAATGCATGCAGTTGTATTAACCTCACCACAATCATGCCTTTTGTGGCCAATCCCTCCCTACTCCCAGCCCCCGGCAACCACAGGTCTGTTTTCTGTCCGTATAGTGTTGCCTTCTCCAGACGGTCATATAAGTGGAGGCCCCCAGTGTGTAGCCTTTTGATTCTGGCATCTTTCACTTAGTGTATTGCTTTTGAGATTCTCTCATGTTGTTGGGAGTATCAGTAGTTTGTTTCTTCTTATGGCTGAGCGGTTTTCCATTGGGTGGATGTACCAGCATTAATTATCCCTTCACCCATTGAAGGATAGGTTGTTCCCAGTTTTTGACAACTGTGCATAGAGCTGCTATCAACATCCGTGTATAGGTTTTTTTGTGTGAATATAAGTATTCATCTCTCGAGGGTAAATACCTAGGGCTACACTTGATGGGTCATAGAGTAAGTGTATGCTTAAGCTCTTAAGAAGCTGCCAGACTGCTTTCCAGGGAGGCTGCACCATTTTACATTTCCACCAGCGATGGACAGGGGTTCTCCAAATCTTTGTCAGCACTTGCTATTGTCGGCATTTCTTTTTTTTTTTTTT
>NW_017731368.1:4000522-4028645 GCF_001890085.2 Hipposideros armiger
TCAGTCTAGTTGTGGAGGACGTTGCTTCACTGGCCCAAGTTGGCACCATCATTGCGCTCTTCCCAGGTGAGGCAGATCAGTCGCCGGCTTCTGGAAGGCCGCTCACTGAGGCTGCTGGCTGCTCACGCTGGCTGCTGGCTATACACGGTAGCCCATGGCAACCCACCTGCTGCCGGTGATTCACGGCAGCCCAGCTCCAGGTTGAGCTGTTGTTCAGCATCTTAGCTGAAGAGGGCAGTGTCGCTGGCACTCATATGTGGGATCCGAACCGAGGCCCTCTGGCGTCCCAAGCCAGCTCTTAACCAACGCGCCACTCGGCATTTTTTTAGCCAATCTAATAGTTGTGTGGTGGCATCTCATTGTGTTTTGAATTTGCATTTTCCTAATGAAAGCAGATGTTGAGCATCTTTTTTTTTTTTTAAAGATTTTATTGAAGAATTGGGGAAGGGAAACAGTGTTGGGGAATTGGGGAAGGGGAACAGCCAAGTTGTTGTCCTTCAGTCTTAGTTGTGGAGGGCGCCAACTAGCTCAGCTCCAAGTCCAGTTGCCATCCGGCCGCCCATCGGCAGCTCGATGGTGAGCATCTTTTCATGTGTTCATCTGCCAGTCATATATTTTCTTTGGTAAACTGTCAGTTCAAGTTTTTTATACATATTTCTTTCCATTGGGTTCTTTGTTTTCTCATTATTGAGTTTTGAGAGTCCTTCATATATCCTAGATGCAAAGTCTTTGTCAGATATGTGTTTTGCAAATATTTTCTCCCCATCTGTAGCTTGTCTTTTCCTTCTCCTAACAGTGTCTTTCACGGAGCAGGATTTATAAAGGAAGTCCAATTTGTCAGTATTTTCTCTCATGGATAATGCTTTCAGTGTTGTGTCTAAAAAAATCTTTGCCTAACTAAGGTTAGAAAGATTTTCTTCTGTGTTTCCTTCTAGAAGTTTGATAGCTTTGAGTTGTACATATAGGTCTAAGATTCATTTTGAGGGGGTGTTTTGTATAAAATTTGAGCTATGGGTTGAGAGGCTCATTTTTTTTTTCGCACAAGGATGTTCAATTGTTCTAGCATCATTTGTTGAAAAAAATGACTGCAGAGCAAATTCACCAGGATTGTGTGTGTGTTTGGATGGTTGGGGGAGGGGAGTGGGAGAGGTAATAGAAACTACCAGTGGGCGGGGCTACAGAGCCCCATGCTCCCACCTGGGCACCAGGCCTGGGACTTCTGGCCTCCCATGGGCAGTGGGCCATAAGGCCCTGTCAAAGAGAAAAGCCTTTTTTGGACCCTGTGAGGCCTCATGTGGTTACTGTTTAACACCTTGGGTGAAAATGAGCTTTTCTTATAACCACTGAGAGATTGAATGTTGCTCTAAGCAGGCTGTCAACAGGACCTTTATTGTCAGGCATATCCTGGGTGGGACCCCCTGATGGCCTCTCAGACTCCTTGCTGTGGAGAGGAGCCTGGCAAGGTGCCGAAACACCTTTTTGCAGGGCAGGAAGGACGCACAGCCTGGCAGCGTCTTCAGGGTCCAGAAATGGGAGGGCTGGGTTTGTTCTAGGCCCCCACGTAGGCAGGAGATGACTCAGGGAATGCCGAGGTCTGGTGGTGTGTGCCCCCTCTCTCCTTCCTCTCTGTGGTGGGAGAGCCCACAGGGGCTCTGCCTGGCTGTGTTCCCGCCATTCTACTTCTGGGGTTTCTATCCCGAGGAAATAACCACACATGGACCAGGCTTTGTACCACAGCTTGGCTTCGGAGCTCAGAAAACTGGCAACTGCCTCAGTGTCGAAGGACTGATGAAATGAATTCTGGGCTCATTTTCCTAGTGGAATGCTGTGCAGCTACTTAAGGGGTGATGCAAAGGTACATGGTGTGCGGGAGAGAGGTCTTGGGTGGTCCCATTGGTTAGAGGACAGCATGTCCACGCACTGGAGGCGTTTCTGTAAATATCAGATGCTTAGGTAAGCATATATGTATTTTGTTATTTACCACACTTTCAGAGCCAGTTCTTTCTGTAACCAGCCCTTAATCCCTGCAGCTGTAGTGACAGGGTTTTTATTTTATTCAAAATTCCTACTCTCTTTTCCCACTGGACCATTTTTCAGGCTCACAGCCAAGGAGCCAGGAGATGGAGGGGGAGTGGCTGAGGGGCTGCAGAGAAGGAGGGGGCGGGACCAACAGGAGAAGCCCTGGGCCAGCCATCTGGGGGTGGGAAGGAGGGGGAGAGGATGGCAGATGTGGTCCCCCCTCCCCGCTGCAGCAGGCTGCCTGCCTCTGTCCGTGTGTCAGGCAGTGGGGAGGGCGACCGTAGCTCCGTTCACATCCCTGGCTTCCCACTATCACCAAGGGCACTTGTCTGCAAATGGCTCCTTGGGAACCAGTGGATTTAAAATTGGTGTGAGTTAACTTTATTAAAGTGAAATTTGAGGCTTAAGGTTTCTATATAAAACAGATACACAGAGATATGCTCCCTAAAAGGAGGCTGCAGCTGAGGCTCTGTCTATTGGGGACCCCCTTATCTCCTCACACATACACAGCAAGCCCCTACCTCATCTTGGAAGATATGAGGCCTGGGGGAATTTTCTGTGGCCCATGATAAGGCAGCTGAAATTCCTCTACCCAGGTGGTCACTCAAGGTCAGGGAGCAGGGCTGCTGACCTTCCATCCATCCCACAGCCAGCTCAGGGCCTGGCCCGCAGGAAGTGCTGAGTGAAACAGCTGTTTAGTACACCACCTCTTTGCAGGGCACCATCGGGGCTGCAAAAGCCCAAAGCAAGTGTGTGGGGGTGGGCAGCTGGATGGATGGATTCAGAGTGACGTTCAAAATGTTTAACAACTTCGTGGTCCTGGCTCTGATTAACCATTAGATGCTACAGTAGAGAGTGGAACGGGGATTTCTGGCAGAGGGCCTGGGGCTGCTGAGGCACTCAGGAGGGCACACACAGAGTTTGGGACAGGAGTGATTTACCACTCAGGATGGAAGTGTTAAAAGATTTTAACTGACATGCATGGCTGTACGTCATCCATAGATGGATGGATGAAGAGACGGATGGATGAGTAGAAAGATAAAAAGATAGAAGGAGGGGTGGATGGGTGGATGATAGAGGGTTGATGGATGGATGGATGGTGGGTGGATGATGGATGGATGGATGATGGATGGCTGGATGGGTGGGTGGGTGGATGGATGGTGGGTGGATGGATGGCTGGATGGGTGGGTGGGTGGATGGAAGGTGGGTGGATGATGGATGGACGGATAATGGATGGCTGGATGGGTGGGTGGGTGGATGGATGGTGGATGGGTGGGTGATGATGAATGGATGGTGGAGGGCTGGTGGATGGACGAACAGAAGAGTGCATGTGTGGAAGGATGGAGAGTGAGTAGAAAGATAGGAAGATGGATGTATGAGGGAAAGATAAAAGAATAGAAGGATGGACGGATGGATGGATGGATGATAGATGGGTGAGAGGAATGACAGAAAGATGGACGTGTGGAAAGGTGGAAGGATGGAGGATGAGTGGAAGGATAGGAGGATGGGTGGGTGGAAAACTAGAAGGATGGATGGAAAGACTGAAGGAAGGAAGGAGGATAGAAGGATGGGAGGACGTTTGCAGCGAGGTTGGTGGGTTACAGAGAACAGCCCATTGCTGATGGGCTGGCTGTCGTGTCTGGACGCCCACAGGGAGCTTCCTGGTGCCCTATGTCGTCATGCTCATCGTGGAGGGAATGCCGCTCCTATACCTGGAACTGGCGGTCGGGCAGCGCATGCGCCAGGGCAGCATCGGTGCCTGGAGGACCATCAGCCCCTACCTCAGCGGCGTCGGTACGTGCGTGGGCCTCTCCAGTCTTCTCCCAGGGGAGACCCGGGTGGGGGTGGGAGCCAGAGGCCCAAGAGAGCCCTTGAATGGGGTGCGCCGACAGCCCAGGAGGAGCTGCCATGGACTATGGGCCCAGAGGGGCTGGTTTCCTACCCCCGGGGCAGCAGGAAAGGGAGGGGCCACACCCCTGGGGTACCGAGGCCACATTGCTTCTCTTCTCCAGTCCTCAGTTTGCTTGTCTGTAAAAGAGAAACAGCTGCCCACGATGGAACTGTGACTCCGTGTTCTAGCTGACCACCATTCTGAGAACTGCCCTTCTAACTATTAATAACGACGTCTCCTTCTTTCCATGAGCACCTACTATGTGCCAGGTGCTGGCCTCTACAGTATATGTACACGAGCTCATTTCATCTTCACACCCCTGAGAGGTTACGGGGGGTGTCGTTAGTATCTCCAGTGTGGGAAGGTGGGCTTGCGTGGATCGCAAGACAGGCACTGCCTTACATCCTGCCTGTCCTTGAGTTACCTAGAGCTGGCGTCCTGGGCACTAGAGCTGGTTAACCTGCCTTCACAATCCCCACGCTCCCGAGGCGCCTCTGCTAGTAGGGGGAACTTTGACCAGTGATGGCCACGCTCTGTTCTGCTCACCCCTCCTGCCGCCTGACAGGAAGGCAGGCAGGAAGGCAGAGTGATGTTTCAGGAGCAAGGAGGCGTACACTATTACGGGATTCAGTTTCAGATGCAAAAGAAATGTGCCCCGTGGCCTCACAAATCATCTTCAAACCCGAACTGCCTCCTCATGTTTAATGGCTGTTAATTTTTAACACAGAGGTGTGTGGATTTCCAATTTGCCCGAGTAAGCAATCACAGAGGGCTTCTCCGAGGCAGCACTTGCTGTGTAATAGGAAAGATACCAGACGTTTGTGCCAATGTGGGGGGTGGGGGGGCTGGTGAATGTTTAACAATCAGCACCTGAGGCAGGAGAAGGCCCAGTTTGTAGCATTTGCCGTTACCGTGGTGTAAATACTCCCACTGTGGCTAATTGCAAACTACTAACAAGATGCCCCTGAGTGTGGGGTTGGGCAGAGATGCACATAATGGCTCAGGCCGGCGTGGCCAGCTCCAGAGCGCCACTGGTTGCCAACGCTGCCTGTGCTCCGGGCCCACCCTGGGTTCCCTGCAGGCCTGTCCAGGTGGCGAGCAGCCTCCATCCTGTCCCCTACAGTCCTGGCACACCTCCTCACACCTCTGCACCCTGCCACCATCGGGCGGGGACTGGTCCAAGGGATCTAACTTCAGGTGAACAAAGGAGGGAGCAGCCGTAATGTCTGGCATCAGGGTCGAGCTTGGCAGGGACAAAATGCTTCTCACACTAGGTTTAAATCCTAATTCTGTCACTTCCTAGCTGGGGGGGTCTTGGGCAAGCTCTGTGCCTCAGTTTTCTCCTCGGTGCAGGGGGCATAATAATACCCACTTTACAACATTAGGCACATCCAGTACTTAGCACACAGCAGCTAGCACTTAGATCTCAAGAAAATGTCATCAGCCTCCAGTCCCAGAAAATGGGGCGAGAGACTGACCCTTAGAAAGTTCTCGCAGGGTCTTGGTCCTTGTTAACCCTCTCATAAACCTGCTGAAGGAGGTTTTGCCAGCTCAGAGCGGTCACTGCAGGGGTGTCCTGGGGGCACACCGGGCAGGGCATCCTCAGCGCCCTCTGCCTCTGCACAGGTGTCGCCAGCGTGATCGTCTCCTTCTTCCTGTCCATGTATTACAACGTCATCAACGCCTGGGCCTTCTGGTACCTCTTCCACTCCTTCCAGGTGAGCCGGCCGCGCCGGAGCAGGGCGGGCGCAGGAGGTGGGGAGGAGAGCAGGGCCTCCACCAGGGACAGTGGCAGGGTTGGGGGCGGCAGCTTCAGGGAGAGCCAGGAAGTGGTGCCAAGGGCTGGGGGGAGGCCGAGCACCCCAAACCACACAAAGGACTTCCGACCCTGCGACCCATGGACCCTGCAATTGTAAGCCAGGTTGTGCACGTGTGTGTGTGTGTGTGTGTGTGTGTGTGTGTGTGTGTGTATGCACGTTTCTGGGGAGCAGGCCCACTGCTCTCATCAGGTTCTGTCTGAAGGATGTGACCTCAAAAATAGTAAGAACCACTACTAGTGGGCTCAGGGGAAAATCTGTGTAGAGAACGCATGGGGAGGGATTCCACTACCCCAGCAAGACAGTGATGACCTTCCTCCTCCTCCTCCTCTCTTGCCGCCCCCCCCACCCCCACACACACACACCCCTTTCTGCCTCCAGTCACTTGTCCTTCCAGATTTCTGACTCCAGGGTGAGCCTCTCTTTTTCCCTTCGGACCAAAAGTTCTAGAAAAATGTTTTCGCCCCTGTCACACAATAGGGGCTAGTCCCAAAGATAAGCATTTTCAACATGCATTTCTGATGCTAGCCATAGCGGAGGCTCATTGTACAAAATGGGGAAGGGGCTGAAAATTGCAGAGAAGAGAGAACCCTAATTCCTCACTGAGAGGTGCTCTTTGTTTCCAAGCCAAGAGGAGTTTCCCCCTGCACTGCCCGCATTCATTTCTTGTCCTGGGTGCCTGCCTTTCCCTTGCAGGGACCCCACTCCCCACTCAGCCCACTCGCCTTCCAGCAGCCTGCTCCATCTCAGCCTCTTCCCAGACGGGAAGAGAAGGGAGGAGACAGGAACTAACTGGGCAGATGCCTCACCCTTTGCCACTGAGTCAGGCCTTCACGGAATAGACCTTGTCCCCGATGTCCAAAAGCAAGGCAGGGCTGGCCATGGACTGTGGACTAACCCCAATTTGTGGGGCCCCAAGGAATGCTTGGGTGAATGGCCTCAATAATCAGGACTTGGCGTCTACACTCACTGTGGCTACCCAATCAGCCTTACCCAAGTTGCCCCATTGGAAAATGCCCTGTGTACATCCCTGACAGGAGGGACACTGCCCTGAGCTTAGCTGCAGCCCCTCGTCCTCTTCCTGACTCAGCCTGAAGTTCCGTGAAGACCAGCCACACCCTGCCTTTCCCCACCTTCTGGGTAGAAACAGGGCAGCTCCTCTGACTTTCCAGCCTGGTGACCAGTTCCCCTCCTCTGTGCAGGGCTGTCAGGTATATAGTTGAGCAGGTTGTGCACTGCCCAACATCACTCCAATGAAGAGGTTGCTATACACCTTGCAGGCATTGTACAATTGATCTGTATACTTATTAAGACAATTTTCCAAAGGTGGAAGCAACATGTCCTGGTTTAACAAAATCAGAATAATTTGACCACCTTCCAAAGGTAAAAATAAAGTGTCCCAAGAAAGGAGGCACCTTTTTCTAACTCTTGGAAGTGTGAGGGTCAGCAATTCCTGAAAATCGCTTGACTATTCATTGATCCCCTCCTTCCCAGGTTGGTGGACATCCCCCTCAGTCCCTCTGCTTTGGAACCCTCCTCCATGGTCACATAATAACAGCAGTTAAAGCAGACTTTCACTTAACACTTGCCCTGGGTCAGGGGTAGTCTTATGCACGTTAGAAGAATTCACTGATGTAACCATCACCACAACTCTGACCCTGAGAGACCTGAGTCCCCCAGGCAGAGGGGATCTGAGTAGCTGTGAGATTGGATGCAAGCATCCTGGCTGAAGGTCTGTGCTCTGATCCGTCCCACTGCCGGGCTGGGCTCTAGAGCCTCATGTCTGGCTTTTCCGAGCAGGAGCCGGGGGGCTGTTACAACGGCAGATGCAGCGGGGAAGGCTGGGGGCTGAGAACTGGTCCATTTAACCTCTTTTACAACTCTGCCACCCTAGTCCTACCCCCAAAGGTTCTGGAGTCATCAGTTTGGGGTGCATCCTGAGCGTTGGGAATGTAAAAGCTCCCCAGGTGTTTCTAATGTGCAGCCCAGATTGCGAACCTTTGCTCTCAGCTGCTTTCAATGAGCTGACAGAGCTGTTGGGCCTGATTTATAAACCTTTTCTCCTTGGTGCATCCCCAGGTTTGCACTCCTGCTGGGGTTGAGATGTTCCTTTAATTCTAATCTAAGGCTCTCCACCCTGGCTGCATGCTGGAATCAACCTGAGCTTTCAAAACTCCAATGCCCAGGCCTCACCCCAGACCAGTGAAATCCACTGGAGGTGCAGCCTGGCCATCATATTTTTTAAAGCCCCCAATCCCACTTCCCACAGATGATGCAGTCATGCTGAGGTTAGGATGCAGGCCCGGCTGAGCTGGCATCAGCCACAGTCCTGTGAATGGACCCAGTCAGTCCTGCGCAGGCTGGGTAGCTCCCTCCTGACTGGGGCCAGGCACCTCGGTTCCCTCCACATGGCTTCTGTCTCCGTGAGTCCTCACCACCCGGCAGTCGCCCAAGTGTCTTTAATTGAGAGCTGGTTACCTAAAGGTGAAAACAGCAGCTGTGAGGCTTCAGAAGGCCTAGGCCGGGAAGTCACACCTCATCACTTCACTGCATTTTGTTGGTCACAGCAAGTCACAAGCCCGCCCAGATTCACGGGGCAGGACAACAGATGCTACCTTTCCAGGGGAGAAATCCAGGGGGCCACCTTTGGATACATTCTGATTCAAAGCTAGAAACCGGTTCTCACATTCCCAAGGGTAAGGGACCCCCGATTCTTGCCAGGGTTCCCACCAGCACAGGTCTCGAGCAATTAGTTCTCTTTCCTATGAAATACGGGGATTGAACCCAATGGGGTCAGACTCGCTTCTGTTAGTGGAGAGTTTTTGTCTAATGAAACCTGAGTTAATAGAACCCAGATACACACAGAACTGATGGAGGTGGGGCTGGTCTTGGTAGAGCAGAGGTGGGACCCCTAAAGCCCCTCCTCAAGCCAGAATTAAATCCACCACCCTCCCCCTCAGCTCAGTCCTCCATGTGGCCCTCAGCCCTGGGTCACGTTCATGGGACCTGCACTATTTAGGCTCTTCTGTTGCTAAGTGACAGGGAACCCAGTTCAAACTAGCTGAAGCAGAAGAGGCTCTTCCTGGCTCTGTCTCCACAGCCCAGGGGACTGCTTCAGGCTCAGAGGAAGCCACCAGCACCAGGCTCTCGCTGTCTTAGACGTACGAGATGGCTACAGGGAGGCTGAACCGTGTGCCTCTCTAACTCCCAAAGTCCAATCTCCATCATAGGAGTCACCTGTCTCCACCACCAGTTTGTGAGGGAGGACCCGAGTCTCACTCATGACAGGACTTGCTAGGGACTTGTGGAAATAAAGGAAGACCACTCACATGAGGGAGGCAGAGGCTGTGCATTCGGAGCTTGTGCTCATTTGCACTAGTAGAGACTCCAAGGCAGGCAGAGGCGTGAGAAAGCATGTGAGTGGAGAGAAGGGAGGGCTTCGGGCGTGCCCTGATTGGAGGCTGTGGGAGCAGGAGGTGGGCTCTCTATGTGATTGACTGGGGGAGCTATCTGGCCTTCTCCAGTTGGTACTGAGTTGGAGGAAACAGAAGTGAGAGAAGCTGGCAGTCAGCGACCACGTTCTGATGGTTGTGGACCGATTGCTGCAGACCTTGTGGTTACCTCTGGGTTGTGGGTCCGAGCTCTGTTATAGGTGGTCTGGCCGTTGTCCGTTTGTATATTCAGTCTCTCAGACTCGGAGTCGAATTCGGTGGCCCTCAGCCAACGCCTGTAGGGTTGCAGGGTGCGAGGAGCCCCCTCGCCCAGCCCCAAGCCGCGCCTGTGCCCCTGACAAACCCTCTGAACCATGTCTGCCTTTAGATGCTCTCCAGCCTCCTGCCTCCTGGGGACCAGCACCCTTCAGTTCAAGAGCCCGGTATCAAGGCCACCTCCCGTCCTCCCCACCCTGACCTTTGGCCTCTGCCCTCAGCTCTCGTGTAATGCTTGTGTTGATCCCAAAGGACCCCCTGCCGTGGTCTGTCTGCCCGCTGAACGACAACCACACAGCCTATGACGAGGAGTGTGAGAAGGCTTCGCCGACACAGCACTTCTGGTACAGGAAAACCCTCAACATCTCGCCATCCATCCAGGACAGCGGGGGCGTGCAGTGGGAGCCAGCACTGTGCCTTATCCTGGCCTGGCTCGTGGTATACCTGTGCATCCTGCGGGGCACTGAGTCAACTGGCAAGGTAGGACTGCAGAGCGTGAGGGGCCGGCGCCCTGGGCGGGCGGGCGGGCAGCAGCCTCTCTCCCGGGGCCGTGCTGAGAGGCTGCCTTCCGCAGTCGAGGTGCAGAAGCTGTGCCAGACGGTGTGCTGGCACAAATCACCTACTAGGTGACTATAAAGATAGCCAGAGGGGCTTGACGTTGCAGCCCTAAATCTGGAAACAAGGACTTTTCCACTACCTTAAAAAGACAAGCGTTTCCATACCCGCTATCCCCAAATCCAAACTGCCCATGTGGCACCAAGCAACTAGACAGAGGGTTCCCCCTCCTTTAAAAATCTTAACTAATTGGAGATGTCCCCGAGACACCCTAGCCGTTGTCAAGCTTACCTGCACATTGGTCTCACCTGGAGAGCTTTTACAACCCTGGTCAGTCCTACTCCCAAAGGACCTGGAGTAATCATTGTGGGGTGCCACCTGAGCAACGGGAATGTAAAAGCTCCCCAGGTGTTTCTAATGTGCAGCCCAGATTGAGAACCTTTGCTCTCAGCTGCTTTCAATGAGCCGACAGAGCTGTCAGGCCTGATTTATAAACCTTTTCTCCTTGGTGCAGCCCCAGGTTTGCACTCCTGCTGGAGCTGAGCTGTTCCTTTCATTCTAATCTGTTCCATTTGAGAGTTTCCTTCACCTGCCACCTTTCTCAAGCTTCATCAGGTACCCCGGAGCCCCAGCGTCCCCAGCTCACACTCAGTCGCTCCGCACAGCAGACCCACCTTGGGTTGGGTTGGGTGCACCCAGCGTAGTGTCTCAACCTTGCCACAGCCCTTCGTGGTAGATTTCAAATCCTACTCAGGCTTAGGGAGCTAACGTGACCTGGCCAAGGGCACCACCTTGTGAGGCAGACCCAGCTTTACCCCCAAAGCCTCCAGATGGTCTTGGCTTGGTGAGCCACCTCCTGTGTGCTCTCTCCACGTCTTCCGTGACTTAATCCCAGCTTTTCCCTTCTGAAGGTCCTAAGAGCCCACCCATCCTCCCTCTCTTGACCGCCTGAGTTGCCTCGTTCAACCCACCATGTTTTTCCTGAGGCATCACGACTAGGGCCACCCACAGTATTTTAGGTACCCCATGACGACACCAGTACCATGCTTGGTAGGACATTTTCTTCCAGTCTCCAAGAGCCTGATAGCCAGTGTCTTCGACTCAGCAGCACTCCATCCCATGACCGAGCTAAGGGACCAGTGAGCGTTCCCTGGACGAGCTGAGAGCCTACAGAAACTCACTCTGTCCCATCTTGAAGCTTGGCTGATATGGATGCTCATAAAAAGTGTTTTTGCCATTTGTCTTTGCCAAATTATGATGAATGTGATCCCAAAGATCCGAGGGCAACATCTGCAAACTTGGAGATATAATGAGACCATCCCTTTTCCAGATCATTTACAAATGTGTTAAATGAGGTCATGTCATGCCATGAACACTTATTTATTCTACATGTCTAGTGCCTCTGCTTCAGCCACACCCTCTCCTTGACACAAGGGCTCCATCAGCTCTAATTATGGGGATTAATTTTGTTAATGGTGGTGTGCCATTTCCTGGCCTCCTCTGCTGGAATCACCTTTTGTCCTCCAAGAGTCTTTGCAGGTTGGTCAGAAATGGCTTATCCCAGTAGTTTAGGATGTATCATGTGTCCAGCAATCCTGCCAGCTTCCCTGAGCGAGGAAAAGTGAGTCACCTTGGTCGAGATTCCAGAGAGCTTCCTGGGAAGTGTATTCACCTGAGGGGACGAAGGGAAATTCTAAGGCAGCGGTTCTCAACCTTCCTAATGCCACGACCCCTTAATACAGTTCCTCATGTTGTGGTGACCCCCCAACCATAAGATTATTTTCGTTGCTACTCTATAACTGTAATTTTGCTACTGTTATGAATCGTAATGTAAATATCTTTTTGTTTTCTGATGGTCTTAGGCGACCCCTGTGAAAGGGTCGTTCGACCCCCAAAGGGGTCGCGACCCACAGGTTGAGAACCGCTGTCTAAGGGCTTGCCCTAAGTGCCCTCTAAGTGTCTGCTGGTTAAGGACACTCGTCACCCCTCCCCTGTTGCCCCTTGATTTCCTTCAGCTCACTGGCCAGATGCCCTCACTTTCCACTTAATTCATCTCCATCTCACACCTGGTTTATCTTCCTGTAACCTCAGGTGGATTTATTACTCCTCTCAAGTTACAATGACCTCAGTTAAGAATCAATGATAAAAGACACACCCCACTTCTGCTAGCTGACCCCAGGGTGAAGGGCCACAAAGCACCACTCTAGTGGCCTTGGAGACTCGTGGGAAGATGACGCCATGCCTCATTAAAAATGTGTGCGATTCAAGGCCATCCCAACACGGATCACCAACTATATGTCTCACAGGAGGACCCAAACTTTAAGGAAATTGCTTTCACAAAAGAAAAAAAAAGCCACTTGCAAAATATTGGGATGGTGGGTTAGTCCTGGGCAAAAGCCGTCCTCTGGTCACCACATCTCCAGGAGGCTGACTCTGCCCTCTGGTGCCCACAGGTGGTGTATTTCACTGCGTCGCTGCCCTACTGTGTGCTCATCATCTACCTGGTCAGGGGCCTCACGCTCCATGGAGCCACCAATGGCCTGGCGTATATGTTCACTCCTAAGGTACGGGCTCGAGGGAAGGAGGCCCTGAGGGCACCTCCATTCATCCTGCCATCTTCCAGGTTGGGTGGAGAGAGGGGAAGACAGAAGGTAGGTGAAAGCTGTCGTGTACCATGGGCTTGGTGTGAGCCCTCCAGGCTGCTGCAGGGGTGTGGATTACCTATGGGCGCTGGCTCAACTCCTCAGCCAGGCAGTCCCAAGCCCTGTGAATTCTGGGCATTGCATCTTTTGTTCACTCCTTTTCGTCATCCTTACTGCCCCTCAACCCCCCCAGTCTAACCCCAACCCCTCCTTCCAGCCTGTGGACTCAATTGTCTACCATTCTGACCATCTCACGCTCCTGCTCACCACTTCCATGCACCCCTTTTTCTACAGGGGCAAATCCACACTCTGCAGGGTTTTCCTTGATCCCTCCGCACCCCACCTACTGCCCAGGTCCCCCACAGCCAGTACTTATCAAAGGGGGAGGGGGCGGAGAGGGCACTATTGCCTTTGGGGCAGGACAAATTCTTCATTTAGCACATCTGGCTCCTGGAAACAAAATGACTGTGGCAGCATACCTCACGCCCCAGAAAATTTCCCGCGCCACATTCCAAATGGCCCCTAATATCAGTGCTGGGATTCAACCCAGACCTAGACCTCCACCACCTCCATGTCTGGGGACCCAGGCCCATGCAGCACCTGGGGCGTGGATCAGGGGCTCAATTCATTTTAAAATGATTGTACCGTGCACTTCTCAATTGCACACCTCCTATGGGTGAGGAGCTACGGAGGATATGCCAGGAGGAATGGGTTTCATCTGCTGAGGAATGGACAGGCTACCAGAGGGGCCAGGACAGCAGGGCTCCAGCCCCAGGCCTTCCCCTGGCTGCCGTGGGCCATGGACAAGGTCCTCCCACTCCCTGGGCCTCCCTCCCTCCCTCTGCTGGTCTGAGAGTTTGGGGTCCCCCTGGGGTTCATCAGCCCTGTCCTGCTGGCTCTCCAGCTGGAGCAGCTGGCCAACCCCAAGGCCTGGATCAACGCAGCCACCCAGATCTTCTTCTCGCTCGGCCTGGGCTTTGGCAGCCTGATTGCCTTCGCCAGCTACAACGAGCCCTCCAGCAACTGCCAGAGGCACGCAATCATCGTGTCCCTCATCAACAGCTCCACCTCCATATTCGCCAGCATCGTGACCTTCTCCATCTACGGCTTCAAGGCCACCTTCAACTACGAAAGCTGCTTGAACAAGTAAGCCTGGGCCGCCCAGTGAGCCCCAGACCTGGCGGGGAGAGGGACGTGAGCCTCCAAAGCTCCAAGCTGAAGGGGCTCCTGGGAAGAAGTGGACCCCGAGAAGTCCAGGGATGTGGACACAGGGCCCTCGGCTTTGCAGTCCTCAGTGCAGGGTTCAAATCCAGACTCCCCGTCACTGCCACCAGTAGCTGGTGGGCCTGTGGCAAGTCAGTGTTTGCTGGAAGGGGTGAGGGCAGTTTCTGTATTTAAAGCACTTAACAGGACACTCAACAGACAAACCTTAGCTGCTTCTGCCCCATCACCCCACCTCAAACACAAACCAGAGCTCTCTCTGAGCCATGGAGATCACACGATTTGCTTTCTGTTGCCCCTCTGCCCAAAACGCAAGAGACAGCATCCAGAAGGTATGCTGTCCAATACAGTAGTACTAGAGCCACAGGGGGCTCTTTACAAATTTAAATGGATGCTTATTTAAGTTGATCTACATTTTATTTAAATTAGCCTACATTTTAAAATGGGTGTCTGCTTTATTTAAATTCATTTGCATTTTATTCCAATCCGTTTGTATTTTATTTAAATCAATTTGCATTTTATTTAAATTGATTTACACTGTATTTAAATTAATTTAGATTTGGGGTTGAGTTCATTTTCTTTTTATGTAAATTAATTTAACTGAGTTCCTCAGATGCCACATGTGGCTCATGGATACCATGTTGGACAGCACAGATGTGCTGTTTCCATCACACAGGTTCTTTTGGACAACACTGGTCCAGAGGTTAAAATCGCCCGGCTGTGTGGGTTGGCACCTCTTGTCATCACTGTTCCTATTCGAGGCTTCTTCCAAGTCTCAAAACACCCTGCCTTTTCAAGTGTCACCAGTCCACAGGTTCCCTTTGTTGAGGACCTCACCTGATCAGAAAAGAAGAGGCAGGGGTGGGACAGCCTGGCGCCCGACCTTCTGGGAGGGTTTGGCGACTGTGGCCTTTCTGATCAGTGAAGGTCAACCTTGTGCTCTGCTCTGCAGGGTGATTCTGCTGCTCACCAATTCTTTTGACCTTGAAGACGGCTTTTTGACAGCCAGCAACCTGGAACAGGTGAAGGGCTACCTAGCATCTGCCTACCCCAGCCAATACAGCGAGGTGCTCCCGCAGATTAAAAACTGCAGCTTGGAGTCAGAGCTGGACACGGTAAGGCGCCGGCAAGCTGCCGGAAGACAAAATTCTCTTCCCCACTCCTCTTTAGAGGAGAAGGGAGACTTTACCGCCATTGTCCCTGGGCTGTTATTATAATCCTACTTATTATCAAGTTCCTTTGGGTTCTCTGTGACCTTTCTTCCTTTTCCTTTTCTCTTTTTAAATTTTGAAAAGAAAGTACAAAGAATAATATAGCAAGCACCCGTATATCTACCACCCTGAATGTCAACATTTGTCATTTGTAAACAATTATACACATTTTGTCATTTGGGGCTGAGGGGGTTTTTTTATGTGGAAGAAAAGAACATTTCAGGGACAAAGTTAAAATCCCCTTTTTTATTGGCCCCAAACTTTCCCTGCTCACCAGAGGCAAGAACCTTCATTTTGACATACTTATTACCCATGTGTATTCTTAAATAATATTATTGTTTTGCTGGCAGTTTTTATATGAAAATAAGTGGTCCTGGGAGATATCTTTCTCACTCAATATTCTTTTTTTTTTTTGAGATAAGTCCATAATGCTACATGTGGAATCTTGTTCATTTCTTTTAAATGCTGAATTTTATTCCACAATTTATTTATCCATTCCCTCACTAACAGACATTTGGCTTTAAAAAATTTGTTTGCTACTACATCTCCCTTATTTATATTTTACTGAATTATCTTTACTATGAAGGCATCTTTATTTTTTTTACATTAATTTTAGGGTGACTTTGACAAGTTCCACTGAGGGAGAATATCCCTTTAGGAATTTTTATTAGAATTGCATTGATTTTATAACGTAAATTGAGGAAACTTAATATTTTTTGATTCAGGACCTTTTGTGACTTTTGATTCAGGAAAGTGCTTTAATCTCATCATTCACTCAGGTCTTCTTTTATAGTCAACCAATTTTCTCCATGAATACCTTGGTACATCTTTCATTAGCTTTCCATCTAGGTACCTTATTTTTTTATTGATATTGTGAATGGTGTCTTTATTTCCTGTTTCTATCATTGTTTATTTTCTTCTGCAAAAGAGAGCTAAGCGTTTTTGTATGTTGGTCTTGTATCTAGCAACCTTAATGAATTCTCTTACTGATTCTCGTATTTGTCTCTATCGTTGCTTCAATTTTCTGTGTAAACTCTTGTATCACCTGCAGATATAATTTTGCATTTTTCTTTTCAATCCTTACCTCTCATTCCCTTTCTTTCCTGATTGCATTTGCTGGGACTTCCAGTACATTAGAAGTAGAAATGAGAGTGAGGGTGGGCATATTTGTCTGATTCTGATATTTGATACTTCTAGAGATTACTTCTAGAGAGCGTCTCTAGAGAATATTTTACAAGAACAAGGAGTAGTGAAGGCCCATCTCTCTGGTTGTGAGCAAGTTACCTTGGAGTTTGGGGCACACTGTTTCATGGTCATGTTCTAAGTCATTTCGAAGATGAGGCCACACTTCGCTCCTCCTGGCTCCCTGCTTACACCCACCTGTGGCATGACCCCCCTCCCTGGGCCGGGCGTCAGATCCCGTCCCCAGCGCCAGCCTTTAGAGCCTCGATCCCCTTCACATGACCCAGGAGGCCATTAGGCACCAGCCCCTGTTCACTGCCCTCGTTTCAAATTTCCTCTTTGTTGGCACCTGGGAGTCTTAGTTGCTTTTTTGAGCTCAATGTCCAAGAATTATGTGGTTATTGATTTATTTAGACTTTTTTTTTCCCTATTGTGTTCCCCCCCCCGCCCCCCATTCCACTCTGTTCTCTACTGTTTGGAATTTGTATACTCCATTTTTCTCCTGGAGATTTTCTCATGTATATTTAACTTAACAAAGCCTAAAGTTAAACGATATTTTGACTTCCTTCCCAACCTGTACAAGGACGTTAGACACTTTCAACTCATCCCTCCTGTTCTAAATACCATTTTGTCCAGTTCTTTTTGAAATCCACAAGTTGGATGCTATTGTTATTTTATACAATAAATACCTTTATCTTTAAGCAGGTTTATCTTTAAGCAGGCTCAGTTTCCACAGTTCCGTATCCCCACAACGATGTTTCCACTGCAGGGCCCTGGCCACTGAGCGACCCTGCCTCTGCGGGCTGCCTACTGGCCAGGCCAGCTCCCCACGACTCTGCTCCCACGGCCCCGACCCCGCCATCCCACCTCAGTCCCAGCCACTGAGGCCACAGACTCCTAGTCAGTCATGATATTAGAAGCAGAAATTATACAAACACCATGTTATATATTTTATCCAGAATTTATGTGAGTCGGGGCAGAAGGGAACTCAGTTTCCAAGTTCACTGAAATGTCTCCTCACGCTTTGCAAACATGGACTCCTGACAGCTCACCCTTCTGTCCAGCCCAGCGGACTCTGAGGGGCTGGTTTGCAGCAGGGAGATCCAACCGCAGAATGTGGCTTCTCGGGGCCAGTTCTGAGGTCCCCTGCGTCGCTTAGCACTGGGTATGTTTAAAGTGTCTTAAGTCCCTTGGGTGTGTGACCGGCGTCTTCTCGCCGCGGGCAGGCTGTCCAGGGCACTGGCCTGGCTTTCATCGTCTACACTGAAGCCATTAAGAACATGGAGGTGTCCCAGCTGTGGTCGGTGCTGTACTTCTTCATGCTGCTGATGCTGGGCATCGGGAGTATGCTGGGCAACACGGCCGCCATCCTCACCCCGCTGACCGACAGCAAGGTCATTTCCAGCCACCTGCCCAAGGAGGCCATCTCAGGTGAGCGGGCCAGCCAGCCGGATGCGTTGCCTCAGGGGGCTGTGTGCTTGTTTAGGTGGCCATGGGGGTGGTGGCAACCTCACAGTGGTCCTGCCCTCACCTTCTCGCCTCCGGCGATCCAGGGCTGGGTGCATCTGGTTCTCCACACCATGGGGAAGTGAAGTGGCCACCCCAACCTTGGGAAAAGGTCCAACTCCCCAGCCTGGCACCCAGAGCTCTCCAGGCTAGGAGAGAAGCTACTTTTGTCTTTGTTTTAGTTGAGGTATAACAATGATAGCGTGTATATTTCTTAAGCACAAACTCAGTGAATTTTACATATGTATCCATCCAAGTAATTGAGGTCAAGACACAGCATTGCCCACACCCCGGGAAGACCCCTCCAGTCTGCACCCCCAGAAGTCACCTCTATTCTGACTGCTATCCTTATAGGTATCTTGTCCCTGTTCTTGAACTTCAGATACATGAAGTCAGAGCGGAGTCTTCGCTAGGAAGTTCTGAAAGGGGTGTCCCACAGCTTAAAGTTCCTGCCCCGAATCATCTCCCATGAGCTCAGGGGCTGAGTTCTTGGGAGAAATAGCACTGGGGAGATCCCCCAGACAGCGATGCCCACAACTTTCTCTTTTCCATTGAGCTGATGTGCCCTGCAGGACAGCTCCATGAATTAACACCAGGGACTCCTGCTGACACTCCTTGGGACACTTTTGCCCCCTCCCCCAACACACACACACAGGCAGCATACACATTCAGAGAGGCCAAACCCTGACAGCTCTTCCAACCCACAAGGAAGGACCCATCAGCCAGAGTCCCCTTGGGGTCCTTGGTCCTGCCCCCCAGAAAACTGCATGACCAGGTGCAGGTCTCAGGTAGGTGAGCAGGTGGTCTTGTGGTCCCAGGTCTGGTGTGCCTCATCAACCTTGCCATCGGCATGGTGTTCACCATGGAGGCCGGCAGCTACTGGTTCGACATATTCAACGACTACGCTGCCACGCTGTCCCTGCTGCTCATCGTCCTGGTGGAGACGGTGGCCGTGTGCTACGTGTACGGGCTGAGGAGGTGAGGAGGCCCCGGCCGCCAGCTGCACGGCGGTTGGGAGGTGGGGGGAACGCCCACAGGAAACAACCCCTCCTCAACATGCTTTGCACTTTAAGCGTGGCAGTATTTTTCAGGGTTTTTAATGGGCCCCCAGACCTCAGCTGATTCTCTGCCTCACTCCCTGCCTTGGTTTGCCTATTTCCTGTACTTTTGCTATTTATTAAGGGATATTTGCCTGTTGACCCTGCCGGACCCCCGTGGCTACTGGGGCAGGGAGTCCTGCCTTCAGGCACTAAGTGCTGTGACCATCAGCGGACACCAGTATTTTCCAAGCACGCTGACCAAAGTCCGGTGGATAACTCACACCTTTGAAAAACGTGGCCAGTGTAGGACGTCAGGTTCTCAGCCCTGGTGCACAGTGCTGCCCTGGAGGGTTTCAACCTCCCAGGTGATGGGCTGTGCGGCAGGGCTGAGAGCCATGGGTCCAGAGCAGCTTTCAGACCTGAGCCTGCAGCAGGACTCCCTGGGGGCCAGCTCACACAACCCGGGGGCCTCAGCCCCAGGGCGCTGATGGAGTAGGTCTGGGTGGGACCCAAGAACTCACCTCCAGGTGAATCTGGGGCCCACGCTCCGAGAGCTGCTGAGTGTGGTCCCAGAGTAGCAGCATCAGGGAGCCTGTGGGAAATGCAGGGTCTCGGGCTCCCAGGCCCCCGCATCTTACCATGTCCAGGGGGCCAAGGCACAAGTGCTTCCCAAGTGAAGCACTGCTCAGACGTGAACCCCATTAGAAGCGCTGTGCCAAGTTGTCCCTTCCTGCCCCCCACCCCACACATAGTATTTTCTGATCCTCCAAACTGGCTTGGAGGCAGGTGGGGGACCAGCTGGGACTCTAGGAGCCAGGCCCCTTGTGCCCAGTTTCCCACCGTGTCCCTGGAAGCCATGCTGAGGGGTTTCCACGATCAAATACTTTCAGGATATAAGTTACACAAAGCCAAATGTCTCTCCTGTAGGACTTCTCAAAGCCTTGAGGACAATTGTGAATCTCAGACAGGGGTTGTAATTTGCAGCATTTTCAAAACTTTTGTGGTCAAGGAATACCTTTTACCCTCCCCCACAGCTACTACCAGTGTGAGGGCATTTATTAGAGTGACCAACTCTCCCCGTTTGCCCAGGACCTGGGAATTTCCTGGGACATAACACTGGAAAAGTCCCGGATAAACTGGGACAAATCGGTCACCTAAGAGATGCCAGTTTGGTCACCTTGAGAGAGTGGGTGTTTCAGGGTAGAGAGAGATGGCTGCGGAGAGAGGAACAGAACTGGAGGCCCTGGAGGGGGGCACATGTCCATCCAAAGGGGCTGGTGGTAAGTGGTGGGGATGGAGGGAGAAACCAAAGGTGCCCTGCGGGGTTTGTAAGCAGCCGGATCTGGGAATAACCAGGAGAAGGAAGTCTTTCTGCTTGCTCAGGGGACAGCGCCATCTGGTGGCCACCAAGCGACAGTACCATGCCGCCTTTCTTTCTGCAGCCTGCTCTATCCAGGAAAGTAGAGGGCAGGGGAGGTAAAGGGACAAGAAAACCCAACACTTTCTACCTTGTGTGGTCTTGCAAATCCCAGGTGTTCACATTGTGCATGTGAGTCTTCGTGGCCCCTTCCTCTGTGAAAATGGGGAGATGGCTGGGTCAGCATTTCCCAAAGTGCTGAAGATAGGCTAATCGTATATATTTTAAAAATATATAAAATATATATATAAAATATATATATATAATATATATATAAAATATATATATTTTAAAAATATATACGATTAGCCTATCAAGCCCACAATATAATGGACACCGTCATGCTATTGCTAGCTAAATGTAGGCAAAAGAATCAGTTTAAAGAGAAGACAGTCAGCAGACATGATCGAAAACACAGTGGTGGTCTACGGTCAGCTGCGCCTGGGAAGCGCTGCTCTGGCTTCTCTGCACGCCAGCTCGCGGGGCCACAGTCACGGTGTTTCTCCATCCCAGGCCTGGCTCTCCCTCTGTCCCAGAAAACCTGCTGTGGTTTCAGGGGAAAAGAGCGTTTCCCCTTGGGGGTGTATTTCCACTGGGCAGTAGAGTCGCTGATAGGAAGCAGGGCGGGAGGGGTGGGGCAGAGCTGCCCTCGGGGTCCCTGTCCTGCCATGTTACCTGTCTGTCCCCACCATCGCTGGGAGCTGCCCTCTGGTCTACACCAGAAGCCCTCCTCTGAAGACCGGCACCAGGAAGATGGTTTCTGACGCCCACTTCTCTGCGAGGTGGTGGCTTTGTCCCCCTTTGTGGCGGCCTCAGCCCTTCTCCCCTCCCCACGCCAACAGACCTCTCCCCAGGAGGAATCAGAGGGCCCAGTGGTTATGTTCAAACCTCAGCGGTGCCAGAACGGAGCCCCCCTTGCCCCAGCACAGTGGATGATTCACACTTTCTCGCCCTGTTTTCCAAGTAGATTTGAAAGTGACCTTCAGGCCATGACTGGGCGCACTCTGAACTGGTACTGGAAGGTCATGTGGGCCGGCGTGAGTCCCCTGCTCATCATCAGCCTCTTGATCTTCTACCTGAGCGACTACATCCTCACGGGGACCCTGCAGTACCAAGCCTGGGACGCCTCCCAGGTATCCGCTGTCTCGGGGCCCCCAAGCCCCCTCGGGAGCACGGGCCTTTCGTTTTCTGAAATCAAGGAACTATTTCCATGGCCTGGGCAGGTCATTTGTCACAACATGGAAACATCACTGAGGTATTTAAAACCTCTCAGCCTGAGAGCTGGGCTGTGAGCTTTTCAGCATGTGCTGCAGTAAAGAGAGAGTAAGATTTCCCCCAGAACTTCCCAGTAGACCTTATCCAGGGAGCCGCCCCTCAAAGGCTGAGTAAGTCTGGAGGGCATGACCCTTGACCTTGGTCCCTGCCCCTGCCCCCTGTGCCTGGGTGGAGCAGGCTCCTGGGACCTTTGGGGACTTGCATTCACACTTGAGTTCTTGGATGCTGGGAGGACCTACGGGCGTGGCTGAGACAGAAGGGGCTGACTCAGGGCACCGGGCAGCGGCTGTCTGCCAACTGGAAGGGCAGTGTGTCAGTATTTTAACAGCCAGGACAGCTGTGTCAGTGCGTTTGGCCTGAAGGTCCTCACGCAGACTCGCTTTCATAGAAAACACTTGGCCAATTTGGATTTCTTTTCCTGTGGGTAGAAGACCCTGTCCTTTAGCATACAGTGTGTGTGGTGTGTGCCAGGGTACGCGAAGGGCCCAGCGAGCCAGCTTACCCCACTCTACGCAAGCACGTGACTGGTAGAGGCCGAAAGGCACCCCCTCCGTCTGGTTCCAGCAGTGGTGCCCAGAGAGCTTCTCAAACTGTGGTGGAGGACAAGGGTGCCTTCTCCATCCCTAGCAGGCTGAGTCTTTTGTAAGATGCAATGACAATGAATTCCTTGAAAACTGAAACAAATAAGGAGATCTATGAAACACAAGTGCCAGCTATTAGATTCAACAGACCCAAGAGCACGCTGTCAAACCGCTACAACAGTTTCTACGTGTTTCCCCCCAATTTCTGCACTTGTCATTGCAGAACAAAAAGACTAGCTGACGAGTCATAAAAAGTCGGCGGCCGGGCCCCCGCGCCACACCTGGAGCCAGACGCAGTTGGCAGCAAGCACCTGCTCCCCTAGACGGAGCGGTCCCGTAGTTCCCTAGGGGAAAGATGGCATTTGTTGACTTTTTGGCCTCATTTCTCATCAGCACTGATGCATTTGCACTTAGGGAAACATCCAGCATCCCACCAACCAATCCAGAGGCCGATCAAGACCTCTCTTGAGACTACAGCTGTGCCGCTCCGTGTGGTGGCCGACACCCATATGCAGCTACTGACATTCATTGAGATTAAATGAAATTTTAAATTCAGGTCTCAGTCTCACTGGCCACCTTGCACGTGCTCCATAGCCACCTGGGTCTGTCTGGTGGCTGCCATATTGGACGGCACCGATAGGGAACACTTCTGTCATCCTAGGAAGTTCTCCTGGACGAGGCTGGTCTAAGGGCAGCGCTCCATTTAGGGCCCTGCGTGGTGCCTCAAACACGAGGTCCTTGGTCATCCTCCTGGTTACTCTGCGGGTAGCTCCGAACAATGGTTCTGTGCACACACCGCTGGAAGTGTGTGGAGCAAGGAGACCGGGGAGGTCACTTGCTCCAGAGCCACAGAGCCAGGCTGGAGGGCCCGGGGACTGGAGGGCACAGTGCTCGCCGAAGGCTCTACCCGGGGACGTGCTTCCTGCTGACGCTGAGCTTCTCCTTTCAGGGCAAGCTTGTGACCAAGGATTACCCCGCGTACGCGCTGGCCGTCATTGGGCTGCTTGTGGCCTCCTCCACCATGTGCATTCCCCTGGTGGCCCTGGGGACTTTCGTCACGCGCCGCCTCAAGAGGGGAGACACAGCCCCCGTGGCCTGAGAACTGGGCTTCCCAGAGGCGGCCGTCAGCTGCTCACTGTTTCACAGCTACTATTTACAGGTGGGATCTCCTCGGCTGCTTTTTACAGTAGTTACTCCAGAAGTCCTCAAACCATCCTCTTCGTGAGTCTATAAAGAAGAATTAGGAAGGGGTAGAGGAAGAAGACCCCCTCGGGAGAGCCCACGCCCCGCTCACCAAGCGGCCCCTTTTCCCCTCGCTCTCCCCCAAGGTCACCAGCACTCATATGCTGGCTCCTTGTCACCAATGAGGCAGGTTTTTCAAGGCCCGTCTTGGAAGACGATTGCTTCCTTGATTCTAGGAACGTCCTGGACTTAGGGCACACTGTGAGCTGAAATTTGACTATCATTCTTATGGAAAAAAAATGTAAGCATTTCTTTTTCTAAAAAGATTTCAAAATATTGGAGGGCAGCCATTCTCAGAGCAGCTTGAAAAGGAGTTTTTAAAGTGCCTGAGATGACAAATCTGGATGTCACTGGTGCAGAATTAGTTCTCGTTTTTTAGTCACAGTGAATATTCAACGGCTGTGTTCTCCTCTGATAGGGTTGACTGGCCCTAGAGAAAGGAGGCCTTTGTTTGGGACCCACGCAGGGGTCACTTTTCTCTCATCTAAGGCCACTCACAGCAGATCCAAAGCCAGTCTTCTCTATAAAAATGGCCCCAACTACCGTTTGCAACCCCAAATCACCGCTGGCGTGGTTCCGTGAGGAATAGGTGTAGACAGCCCCTGCCCCTCATGTCTCCGTATATTGGAAACGGTGCCAGATAACTGTGAGGATGAAAGTGCGTCCAGCCTTCCCGCAGACTTCACGTTACATTTGGGCATGACGGCCAACTCTTTGTAGGAAAGACTAAGAATACTACTTACAATCAATTTTAAATTATTCTCTGTACATAAGTTTTCTAAAATGTATATAACTCAAACAGAGCATCTTGTAACTGAAGACACACGGTATTTATGATACAGCTTTCATCCACCATGCGAATGTCTCCTGTCTTTTTTTTACTGCAGTTAAGTAGGTCAAGGTTAGCCCTGAAGTGTTTCTGCTCTAACATCCTGTGCTTCCCTGAGACCATGGAATTCAGGAACTGGTCCTTGGGGTAGATTTGCACAGACATCTTTGAAGACACTTTGCTCAGCTGGAGATGTCTTTGTATTGTAACTTCTTTTCGTGCTACCAGCTTTCCTACAGCGTCAGGAGGGCCTTCTGCTGTCTTGAACTGCCATCTTATCAATACTTGCACTTCACCAATGGCCAGTTATAAAAAGGTCATTTGCCTTTAAAATGGATGAACCAGCATGTATCTACCCCAAATAGTTAGTCCTCTGATTTCTCATCAGAAGTTTCCTGAGGGCTGAAAAACTTCAGATATCAAGGCTTGAAGATATCAAGGCACTCAATGGCAAGTGCATGGTACAGAGTCTGTTCCTGAACCCTTAGAGATCAGCTACCCCCAGCCCCCTCCCCCGTCATGGTCACTGTCTTACAACATGGGCCACCCCTCCTGGGGTCAGTCAGCATCAGGGCATTTCTGCCCCAAATGCCAGGTGTCTCCAGCAGCGTAGAGACAGATGTCCTAGCTCATTACTTCTGTCACACTCTATTTCCATGGTCTGCACAGCCCATTCGAACCACCTGGAAGAATTTAAAACCTGATGCCCAGGCCATGCCCCAGAACCAGCCAAATCTGAAAACCAGAGCCCCATTTACAAAAGAAGGAAAATGTATCATACATTTAGGAATATTTACATCAATATGACCTTTTAAAAGTTTGAAAGCATTTTTGAGCATTTCCAATCATATGGAAAAGTCACTTCCACAGAATAATTTTTGGTCACAGAGGTCAGAGAGCTGAAATCCCACTATTTGCAGCAAAATGTGCTCCAGGTGAAGCTGTCTCAAGTTTCCAGTCAGTGTTCCTCTGGTTTCGGTGGATTGCATCAAGAGCGGAATGTTCTCAATAATTCTCTTGAGCCAGTGATAAGTCCTGTCTCAAAAAATCCTTTGTTGACTATTTTCTAGGTACTTCACAAAATGGGTCACCTTGTTATTTGTCCACTCCATCTCCCGTAAGCTGGAGAGAAAAAGGGACTTTCCATCCCTGTACACTTAACAGTAACCATGACGACAAGGCCAAATCACCAACTCCAGACAGCTTTCTATTTATACTGGACATGTAAGGACCCTTGACTTAGCGCTAAGAAATCAGGTGGGGAAATATTTGGTTTTTAAGCAATTATCATCAATAAAACCCTAAACAAGTATATCTACAGGGGTTTTTTTGTTGTTGTCATTTACTGGTTACTTTTTAAAACCTTTCTCTGAACACAAAATTTCCCTTTCTGATGCAAACACACAAGCTAATTTTGAAAAATGGAAAGTAGGGAGCAATCGGTTAGCTCAGTTGGTTAGAGTGTGGTGCTGATAACACCAAGGTTGCCAGTTGGACCCCCGCATGGGCCACTGAGCTGCGCCCTCCCTAAAAGAGTCAACTATGCGATTGTGGCATGAAAGCGACGCGTAACCATGTGGAGGGGCTCTAGCTCACAAGGCCAGCAGAACTCCTCCCACCCCCCACCCCCCCATCCTTGCTAATGCATCAGACCAACGTGGACCAGACAGACCCGCCCATGGTCAGCTGAATATGACTCATGACCTTCATCAGCGCCATTGAGAACAGAAGAATCACCCAGCTGAGCCACGCCCCAATTCCTGGCTCAGCACTGCGACGACTTTCCAGAAACAGAAGCCTAGAACACAAATAAAGCCGAGAGGGGAGATCAGCGGGGAGTGCAACAGTGAGTGAGGTTGGACAAAACCCGGGGGGATGTGTGATCCCAGAAGCTCCAGGAGGAGAACATCCTCAATTCTCCTAAACATGACTTAGAACCAGCACTTCCTGCTTTTCCTAACCTCAGAGTCTACGTTTAAACCCAACCCTAATAGGAGCCTAAGTTAGGACATAGAAGGTAATGCGATATTTTAATGGATGATACTTTAGCTTTGTACTAGAAGAATAAACATGCAACAGGCACACATCACTGAAAATAGTGAATGGAGAAAGACGAACGCTGGGACCTTTGGCTAAAACAAAAACAGAAATTCAAGCTCAGAATAATCTATAACGAGAAGTGCTAAGAACAAACAAACAGACCATCTAACCAGTTCACCATTCATTGTAATAATTAAACATGTCATAACTCAATAATTGCACCCCCCCCACGCCCCATGAAACCACTTTCTTGGCGTTTCTGTGTCCAGCACAGGGGGTGAGAGCTGGACCCCCACCTGCGTGTCTCCCTGGGTTTCACAGCAGGTGTGTGCGTGTGCACGTGTGTGCGCACATATGTGCACGGATCTTAAGGAATTACCAATCAAAGAATTTGTTATTGAAAGAGACCATCAGTTTCAAACTCAGCGAGGTTCAAACAGAGCCCGGGTTTTGCAACTCTGACGCCGGCGTGCTCAGCCCCATGCCAGCCTTCCCCAGAATGAATGCACAGGGGACTGGTTCTCCGAGATGCTCGATGAAGAAAAGATTCCGTATGCCCTCAAGTCTGGCTGCCGCTGCACTGCGTGTAACCATGCATCCCCCGCCCCCTCAGGAGTCACTTTTCAAACCTCTGACAAGTCTTACAGTTTACACAACTCTTTAACTTGATTTAATCCAATGTTTTCCAATAGCTCTCACCACAGATGCCTGTTTTCAGAAACCAACAAGGAACATACAGGAGAATTCACATTACCCCAAAACACGCAGGAAAACGCTTTGCCTGACAGACTGGGGGACCCAGGCCATCCTGCAGAACGCGGCTGCATGACGAAGGGTTCTCAGCAGTGAATACACCCAGGCCAGTGGACAGAATACAACGCCTGAAAAACACACGGGGACAGGGGACCCTGATGTGTGACCATGGTGGCACTGCCATCAGGAGGGAGGGTTTCAGGAAAGCTCTCCATATGGGAAAAGAGAAAACTGGACTCTGTGTCCGACGGCATCTTACGCTGCCTTGTCCCACCTCGATTCCTTCACGTCTGACCACGCGACTTGCTTTGACCAGTGAAATGTGGACAGAGGAGGCTGTCACTTTCAAGCAGAAATGTCTCCCTTTTTCTTTCTGCCAGAGAGGAGCTACTCCATCACTCTGGGTCCCCGGATACAGGCATCGTGGAGCAGGGCTGCAGCCAACCCTTCAAGGATGCGTGGATGGACTCAGAAAGAAACCTTCACTTTTTTTAAGCCATTGAGATTTGGGGATTATTTGTTACCCTGCATAATCTGACATATCTGGATTGATACAGACCCTTTCCTTATTCCATAGGGTGTGAAAAGGCCTGAAAGGGAGAAGGCAAAACTGTGTGGAAAGGTATCTCTTGGAGTCAAGCACTGTGGTCTGACCCAGGCACAAAAGGTGCTGGGAAAATTTCCGTAAATTCAACACCATTGAAATTATACATTCCTTTCATCCAAGTCACCACAAGAAGCAGCCACCATGGAAAATAGTTTGGAGGTTCCTCAAAAAATTAAAAATAGAACTACTTTAAAACCCAGGCAACTCCACTTCTGGTATCTAGCCAAAGAAATTCAAAACACTAATTCAAAAAGATATCTGCACCCTTATGTTCATTGCAGCACTATTCACAATAGCCTAGAGATGGAAGCAACCTGAATGTCCATCAATAGATGATTGGATAAAGAAGTAGTAGTCCATATATACAATGGAATATTACTCTGCCATAAAAAAAGAATGAAATCTTACTATTGGCAACAATGTATAGATGGTATTACGTTAAGTGAAATAAGTCAGACTGAAAAAAATAAATACCATATGATTTCACTGATATGTGGGATAAAAAGAACAAAATAAATGAACAAAACAGAAACAGACCCATAGATATGGGGAACATACTGATGGTTGCCAGGTGAGAGGGAGTTTGGG
>NW_017731368.1:4028835-4044286 GCF_001890085.2 Hipposideros armiger
GTGGGATAAAAAGAACAAAATAAATGAACAAAACAGAAACAGACCCATAGATATGGGGAACATACTGATGGTTGCCAGGTGAGAGGGAGTTTGGGGGGGCTGGGTGAAAAAGGTGACAGGATTAAGAAGTACAAATTGGTAGTTACAAAATAGTCATGGGATGTAAAGTACAGCACAAGGAATATAGTCAATAATATTGTAAAAACTATGTACGGTGTCAGATGGATACTAGACTTAGTGGGGGGTGTCAGATGGATACTAGACTTAATGGGGGGTTCACTTCATAAATTATATAGACATCTAACCACTATGCCATAACCTGAAACTAATATAATATTGAATGTCAACTGTAATTGAAAAAAAAAAAATGGTCACAAGAAAATGAAAAGCCACAAATTGAGAGAAGATATATGTAGTCCATATCATCATCAACAAAAAGTTACTGTATTTCCCCACATAGAAGACGCACCCTTTTTTGAAAAATTTGGGGTCTAAAAACTGGGTGCATTTTACACAGTGGTTGTAGATGTTTTTTTAGTTGCATTTCCTGCTTTTTTCGTGCTTGTTTTTGCGCTCATACAACCACTGTATAAGATGCACCCAGTTTTTAGACCCCAAATTTTTCAAAAAAGGGTGCGTCTTCTATGTGGGGAAATATGGTACTCTGCAGACTATAAAGAATGTCAACAAATTAATAAAGACAAAGAATCTAATAGAAACGGGCAAAAGACCTCAACAGGCACAGAGCAGGAAACACTGATTACAAAAGAAACCCCCCAAAAACCAAGATACTCCATCTCATCAGTTATCAGAGAAACACCAGAATCAGATACCACGTCATACATACGGGATTAAAAATCCAGGAAGTCTGCCACGCCCAGCGTTGGTGATAACGTGGAACTGCTACGAACACAGATGGCACAACCAATTTCTTAGAGACCCATTTCACGTTATTTGTATATTTCAGGCTCATACGTCTGCCACTGGGCACAGGCCAGGGAGACACACTTCCCATGTGAGCTGGGGAGAGAAAGCTCACAAGCAATGCTGACTGCAACAGGAGACAACCAGAAACAGCCAAACGTCCCCCAGCGAGAGGCCGGATAAAGAGTGAACTGTGAGACAGTCTCCAATAAGCCCAAGCGCATACATATGCTGTAATTACTGTTCATTCAATATAAACCACAGTTAACAGGAATAGATGACAGCTATCACCATCAACGCGGATGAATCTGAGAAACAATGTTGAATGAACACGGCATATCTGCAGGATACGCGCAGAATGGTACCGCTCTTATAAAATTACACACAGGTAAACAGCACACTTACCTAGGGATGCAGACAGGTACTGAGCTAGGAAGAAATGCAAAGAAACGCGAAGAAAAAAGTAAGACTGGTGGTGATCAATCTCCCTGGTGAGATGTAGGACGGCTTTGGGAAAGAACATGGGGCTTCAAAGGTCAGGTTCTGTGCTCCCCGATTGTTACAGGCCCCCCGAAACATAAAGGGAAGCAGTGAAGCTTTGGATGGAGCCTGGGTACCGAGCTTCAGCGGGGCATTTCCAGGCACACTTCTTCCAGAGAGGGGAGGCCGAGGGTGACGGCAGCATGGCTGAGCCCAGGCTCAGGGGTCCCTTGGAGCTGCCCTGGATAGGGACTTTCTTGCACCCTGGAGGTTCTCTCTCTTCTCCCCTACCCCGCAACCCTGCTCCTGCCTCGGGTTCTTCTCCCCACTCCCCCATTTCACAGGTAGCAAGCAACCCTCTGATGATTCCAGGCCACAGCCTTTGAAGCCACACAACTGGTCAGGTGGAACGGAGGTGACCGATGCCCATGAGGCCTTGCCCAAACTGCAGGGTTTTGTGAGCAAAACACGTTATCATTGTCCTATGCCACTCTGGGGGCTCATTTGCTACGCAGCCTTGGACAACCACGGCACCTGGGTGGGAGCCTCAGCCACCTGCAGGCCGCCTGATCCCGTCCGGCACCAGCTCTGAATCATGGCCGTGCACCTGTCCCCTTACTGGTCGTGGTGGCGGATGTCTAAGCCGGTCCCCAGAGACCCCCACCTCCTGGTCTTCACTGCCTGGGTGACCTGCCCCTCCTCTTGACCAACCCGACTGTTTCTAAGGCACAGAGTGTGACCCTTCTGAGATTAGGTTGTTACTTCCATGTTGCTGGCTTTGACGAGCCAGGCTGCCATGTTGGACAGGCCTATGTGGCAAGGAACATTGTATTTTAAATATTTATCAACATGTATCTGTATTAGGATCATTTCTTCTGACATCAGGACTCTCAGACAAGTTGGAGGAAGAAACCCAAAACCCTCATGTGTTTAGGCCCCTTTCTTCACCCCCTCCCCACCACATACACACCCTGCATTTCTCCTTTCCTCCGTATTTGGGCTTTGGCTTGTTTAGCCAACTCGAGTCCTGACACAAAACGTCAACCTGATTCCATCAGGACTGATGGTTTGCATCACATGACTTTGGGGGTTATCCCCACCGGTAACTCTCTCTCGCTCCCACCCTTGGTCACTGCATCTTGAATGGGACAAAGCTTTTCATTTTGTGACTACAAATGACTGAGAGCATAAACAGATGACAGGTAAGACACTGACTAAGTCTCACTCATACTGAAGCATAGTTTATCTCCGCCCCTCCCCCGCCCGCCCCCCATGGAAAGATGGGTACAGAACACCTATGAGTGTATGAGGGGAGGGAGGTGACAGGGAGGGTGTGGCGGCAGCTGCTGGTCAGCCCTGTGCAGGGGGACTCCGGGCCAGGCTGTGCAGGGAAGGAAGCAGTAGAGGGTGGCTGTGTGCAGAGGACTGACACCAGGGACAGCAGGACGCAGTGCATGGTTCCTGAGGGGGGTGCATATCCCAGATGCCACCCAAGGAGTGCCACCTCACTCACCTATCAGGGTCTCCTAGTGCCTAGGTGTTCACTGCGGCGTTTCCCTCAGGCTCGCTGGCACCACCCTGCAGCCTGAGAACATTTTCTAACTAGCAACACTGCCCCACGACCTGCATAACTTTGAAAAACAAACGACAATCTGGAGGTGGGAGGGACAGGAGACATCTTTTTATGGATATTATATTTTACTCGGTATTTCCCGTTTTATCTATAATTGAAAAATAATTATAAGGATAAAAACAACTTCTTAAGTGATCAAAACTGGAAAGCAGGATTTCAGAAGCTATTCATTTTCTTGTTTCCCTGTACTGCCTATTTTTTCTATAATGACCGTGCATTGCGTTGCATGATTTTTGAAATTCTAAACTAAAAAAAGAACATTCCTTTCAAGACAAAGTACAGGAACGACACCAACAGTAGTTAGAAAAGAATATGACATTTTATTCTCACTTACGGATATACAGTACGTGAATTTAGACGTCACTGCAGGGCTCTGAAGTCCTGACACCTCACCACCCGCCACACCAGCATCCATCCACTTGCTGCAAAACAGCCCGTTAGCAGTTCCGATTTGGTCTCTGATGTAGTTCAAATTCAGTTCTTGCGCAAAATGCCCAGCAGCATCTGAATGATATGCCACAGCTGGCCTGAACTCAGTTTCAATAGTAATCTTTGGGACAAATTACGCTTATTTACATGTTAAGAATAGGTAGTTCTAACTACTTACCCTATTGTGAGTTTTCATGACTGATTTTAAGCTACAGATGGTTTTCCAGCTATTATTTCCCTTAGAGTTTCTAAAAGCAACAACTCCTATTAATGTTTATAAAAGATAATATTGGAAAAAAGGTAATGATGAAATAAAGGCGCTTTTAGAGATATTTAAGGAAAACGTAAGGTATTATTGAAAAAACTATACATATTTTCAAGCACAACACAAGTATTGTAGCAATATTTAATTGAACTGTTTTAAGATAGTGGTAATTATACTACCTTACACACTTTTCTAATATTTAATCCTCATAATTACAATTTGAATATACAGTCCGACTTAGACCTATGCACGGCCTCTAAAGCATATTTTTCAGGTTCATTTTTACACATAAATTAAAAGTTTAAGTCGGTCCTTGATTTGGAGAACTATAACTCTTGGAAGCACTAAATTTTAGACACACTTATTGATAGCTAACAAAAACCTTTACAGAGTGAAAAGCAGCTCAACAGTGCCATGCATGGGCGGGCAGCTACTGCCTCCAAGTGCACTGTCGAATTCAGCACAAGACACTGTGAGAGGCCTGCCTATCTCGAGGAATGACCCCCAAAGAAACCAAAGTGCCCAGGAGGAAGTGGCTGACCAACTAAGGGTATTCTGCACACAGGCAATCCTTAAAACAGAGGCGGCTTTGGACCATTAGCATAAGAGATAGACTTTACATTCTCTGATTTCATTTACAACTTTTAAAAAAGATAAAGTATATCTGAACTGTTTCATCACACTTACAACTGCTGGTCCGACTGCAGCAGTTCAAGCTGGCTGAACTCATCCACAGAACTGAAACTTCAAAAGGACATCAGGCCCCATTCTCCTCCCACCCCATGAAGTCACAGGCTGTTCCGTCCAACTACTTGATATATGTAAGAGACTTACATTTGATAAACACAGCCGAGTTAGCTTCTTATTCAACTCTGAAGTCCAAAGGTGTGTGAAAGTATGCTTGCTAACAGTGGCTGCTTCCATGACAATGAAACTGAGCTAGAAAAATAATCTTACTGTTTTAAATAATGAAAGAAGCTAGATTTTTTTAATATATATTACTTATTCTGCAACAGATGATTAAACTGACAATGAGTAGAGTCCTTCCATTCTGTGAGCTGTTCAGGTTACGTTTTAATTATAGAATAGCTTCAATTTATCAATATCCCGTGCCAACGGTAAAGAGATCACCAGGGCAGTCACACCAGATCAGTCTGAAGTCATCACCCTACACAGAGTGCAGGACGTGCTTTTGGATAAAGGCTTTAGAGGAGCCTCCGGCGGGTGTGGAACGCGGGTCAGTAAAGACTCCAGTTCTGCACGACGGAGTCTTCCAAGCCAAGCCGCTTTCCACAGACACAAATTCAGTCTATCTTTTCCTTCTGGACTAACCTGGGAGCATCGACAAAATCTTTGCCATTGTAAAGAATAATTAAAAATGTTCCAATGCTTGCCACTCCCCAGAAGAGCACATAGGCCAGTGTTTCTGTCCAAGTGTCACCTGTTGATTTAAAGAAAAAAACAACAAAGAGTTGATAAAGAAAAGTCATTGCACTGATACCAGATCTACTCTTGGCTGTTTCGCATTTTCACAACATCAAGTTGACTAACACACCTACAGGAAAAATACAAGAACCTCTCATGTAAGTTTTAAACCAGCAGTTCTCCAACTTGGCTAGCCTGAGAACCTCCACAGGCCCCACCCGGGTTCCTGGGGCCCGACAATCTGCATTTCCAACAAGTTCCCAGGTGGTGCTGATGCTGCTGGTCCAGGGGCCACACTTGGAGAAGCACTTGACTGAACCACTTTATGTCACATAAACAATAATTAGTACTTGTAGATTATACACTTTAATACCACAAGAAACTATTACCGATAGTTTAATTTATAGTCCTACCTATGATGGATATTAGCTACTATCAAAATACCTACACAAAAAGTAACTTTACAAAATATACACACTTCAGAAAAGTTATGTATTAAAGTTAAGAGTATAAAACGAAGCTCAGTAACGTATTTTAATAACGTGTGTAACGCAACTCCCCTGGTGCGCATTTTTTCAAGCCTGGGGTTCCTGATGGCTGGCCGCAGACCAGTGGGCAAAGATGAATTTCGTTCAGCTCCTTGAAGAGCTGACACTCCTGTGCTGTCTCTCCTGCAACAGCACTGGCCTCATGTGTAGACAGGGACACATGCCGAGGCCTGCAGCCAGCAGCAGAGCACGCCAGCAGGGGCTCTGTCCTAGCGGGCTGTCAGGTCACACCACACTGATTTCCCAGTCTCTTAAAAACCAAAGGAGGGGCTAAAAATCGGATATTATTAAACCTAGGCATCACAAAGCTCATTATTTCATAACAATTAACTAACATGAGAAGTTACCATCCACAGCATCCAACTTTTTACTCAAAAACATTCATATTTGCATAATTGCTAATTTCACAGCTCTGAGCCTTAAAATTCCTCTTGGGCAAAGGAGACAGGCAGCTCCTCACAAGCCCCACCTAGGACACGCCCAGAGGAACCGAGCAGAGCATCTGTTCAGGCCGAGCACTGGGTCTTGGCTTTCCTGCCTCTCCAGAGGCTCTACAGGCAAATGTCAGGATATGGCCAAAAACACAAAACAGATCAAAATAACAAAAGCATTGAATTCAACAGCGGAGTGGCCACTGGGCTGCTTTTGAAGAAGCAAGGCAGGGAATATAGTGAACAGAGGTGGGGGGTTGGGGGAGTGAGGGGTGCTGAGGGGTTATGGGGATCCCATGCTGGCCAGCAACCCCCTCTGCCTTCCTGCCCCCAAACCGGACCCAGGACCAGTCATGCCACACGGTGACCCCTGTGCCCGCGACCCCTCGGCCTGTTTTTGTACTGTGAACGAAGGATGGGTTTTGGATTTTTAAGGAGTTGTAAAACAAACAAACAATGTGCAACAGAGACCATATGCAGTTTGCAAAGTCTAAAATAGTTATTATCTGGTTCTTTACCGAAAAAGTTTGCTACGCGTGCTCTAGAGTAACAACAGGCCGGCTCCTTCTCCTGTGCCTGGCTGTCACCGTGCTGAATGCGAGGAGATACAGAGGTGAGCAGGCTGCGCCTGCCCGCAGGAAGCCAGCAGAGCCAGTGTGGGAGCGGGGGTGGGAATCCCGATATCCCAGACACAGGAGACAAAACAGTCTGTAGGACACAGTCTGCCCTCAGAAAGTCGCTGACGCGCTGAGAAAGGGCGTATGTGAGTCACTACCACACCGCGAGAAACACACAGTGGGTATGTCAGGGACAAGAGGCGCAGCAGCTCTGACAAGGAGGTCCCTGGGCACAATGAGGTTAAAAGAGGAAAGTGCTGTGAGAGGAGCAGGGGCTGCTCTGGAAATCCCAAAGGGGAGACGCCGTCTGTGTGGGAGAACAAGGCACACTGAGGGGAGCATCTGATTGGTGCCCGGGGGATGGGGGATGCAGACAGGCTGAGCAATGTCCGCGCAAGGAGCCCAGGGAGCCCAGGGCGGAGGGTGAAGACAGGAGGGCGCCCCTTCTCCCAGAGCCTGAGGCGGGACCTCAGCCATGTCACAGACAATTCCCAGGACACGGAATACGACTTAATGGAGACACTTTAATCTTAAGTGCTTATTAACTGAGTAACAGGAAGATAGTGAGAGAAAAAAAAGAAACCCAGGAAAGACCTTGTTAGCTCAGTTCTTAGGCAATTTTGCTCTCAATCTATTAAAATTTAATATGTAATATATTAATCTATTAACATTTATTTGTCCAACAATAGGTGGTTGGTTAAATAAACTATACATCCATAAATGGAATACTTTGCAGTCCTTAAAAATAAAGAACATGGAAAATGTTTATATTGCTCAGTGAAAAAAATGGATTACAAAAAAATGTATAAAAATCTCACTTTAGAAGAAAATCACACACTTATAAAGATGAAAACATCAACATATTAATAAGGGTAGTTCACTTATCTCTGAAAGGCAGAATGATAAATAATATTTTCTTCTTTTTTGCCTACCTGTATTTTCTATAATTACTATGTATTACTTTGGTAATAAGAAAAAAACAATTTTAAAATCTTAAGTAAAAACTAAAAACAAAACATTTCTCAAGCTACTGAGTATACATTTTCCCTCTGGTCACATCTAAGGTCTAGTCTCATCTGCTCACTTTACTCTTTACGTTTAAATGGGAAACATCAAGGGTTGAGCAGACTCAAAAACTGAAGCTGCTGTACAAGGAAGCTGAACATTCTAGAAAATGACTAGAAGAGTGTGATGTAAGAGCGGACTCACCGGCCATAAGCAGACAGATAATGCACATTGAGAAGGCAACCACCATGATGATAGGCAACTGGAAAAGAGAGTGGAAGAGAAACATCAGCTCAGGACGCTAGTCAGCGGCTGCGAAGTCAGTGTGCACTGTGCTTGAGAAGAATAAAACTCTTCTGCAGTCTAATACACAAAGTATCTTTTTTTCAGCAAAACATTATTTAGGGATTCAATCACAACTGCCCGAATCTAAGATCGGCTGAGTCCTAAGATCTGAAGAGCAGGCCTTTGCTCCAAGCCAAGGGGAGCCAGGCGGGGTGAGGTCGCCCAGGTGAGACCCAGGGCGCCAGGCCCCGCTTCCACTGCAGGCTGCTCTGCCCACTGGACTGGGAGCCCAGAGAGGCTCCTGCAAAGTCTGGTGAACACAGGAGTCAAAAAGGGAGAGCGGTGTCGCACCACAGCGCGTTGGCTGTGCTCTGTGACATCGCGGGTTTACAGACTGAAGGTTTGTGGCGACCGTGTCAAGCACGTCTATCGCTGCCATGTTTCTAACAGGCTCAGGGGTGTCGGCACTTTTTACCAACAACACATGTTTTAGTTAAGGTGTGTACACTGTCTTCTGAGCACAATGCTATTGCACACTCAGGACACTACAGTACAGTGTAAACGTCTCTACATTCCGGGATGCCAGCAGCTCCTGTGGCTCTCTTGGTTTGCACTTGCTGTATGCGGCGGTCTGGAACCACACCCGCAGTATCTCCCAGGTCTGCCTGTACTTTGTCTCTCAGGTTCAAATTCGCCTCCACCTGCCCCTGAACACGCGGAAAGGGGAGTCTTCCTGAAATGAGAAAACTTCCACACTCCCTCTGCTTATGTGTTCTCACATTAGAAGGATGTTTGAAAGAAAACAAACACTCCAAAGTTATTTTACTCCTTTTCCGCATCTTCTCCTTGGGGAAACTTAGGTATTTATATTCCACTCAGAACAACATACGACGTTTTAAATCACGGGCAGTTGGCCCCATCTATACCTCCTGACACAATGCTTTTTTAACAGTTTGAAAAACATAAAGGTTTCTTACAGCCAGGAATTTCAAGTCCCTTGGAACACTTAAAGGACTATGAGATTCTAATTCATCCACTGAATAGTTCCCAAGAAATAAGTCTATGGAATCCTAGAACAGAAAGAAGAAAATGATTAACTCCCAAATCACAGGTGATTACACTACTGAGAAGCAGTGCAAAGATACAGCCGGCCACCCAATAACCAAAAATTAGCACCAAATACAAACTTACTTGTCTAAATCCGTCAGAAAAGTTGTTCTTGTAATACCGTATTAGTGAGTTCCAGCCATCCTTTACAAGTCCCAACTGAGTTCTCTTCCCGGTTCTGGTCAAAAAAGGTGAAGTTTTGAGTTACAGATTTGCCTATTAAATTCTCACACTGTTTTATAATGTGAGAAGACGTGGCCAATAAGTATGTGTCATGGAGAGAAGGGCGTTACAAAGGTTTCAAAGTCAACCCTGAAAATATAAAGGAGACACCTCACAAAAGAAACCATCAGCAGGTCCGAGAAACCCGTCTTCTCTTTCTACAACATTACCTCCCACAGTCAGCACCAGTCATGAAGACCAGAAATAAGGGGAGACACACGCAGTGCAGGGTAAGTGGTGTGAAACAGCAACAAGACTAGGAAATCTTATTTGCTTCCAGGGAATCCACATGACTGGCAAAGACCTGCCGGCATTTGGGACAAACACAAAATGCTGTGACCTCTCACTAGCCAGTGTGTCCCCAGGAGCAGCGTCCGTCCCAATCAGCTGGGTGCTTTTTCTAGGGGCAGGACCTCAGGCCTTGCCCAAGGCTTGCTGAACCTGCCAGGCTGAGTGGGCGCACACCAGGTTTGGGGCACTGAAGAGCCCTGCTGCTCGACTCGCAGCACCAGCCCCCAGGCAGGCTGAGAACCTGCCCGGCATGGGCCGTGCCATGAGCGGTCTGCAGCGAGGCCCAGGCGCGGGTGCCTGAGGGCTGCCCAAGTGACCCCAAAAGGCCCCAGAACCGTGACCTGCGGAACTGGAATGCTATTTTAAAAGCAGGGCTTGCCTGGTAAAGTCGGTCTTCAAGGCACCAGTTCCTGCATACTGTTTGGCACAAGCATTTGCGTTGTCAGCCCAGGCTGTGAAAAAAAGTAAAAATCAGCTGAGAGTGATTAATGACAACCAAGAGTTCTGAATCCAAAATATTAATTTATTTCAAAATTTGAGTAACTTTGATTCTATTAAAGAAATTGCCTACCATTTTTGTAAATCTTCTCAAATTCATCTTGTTCTTCAAGCTTTTGTCCCACATGCAAAACTCCCAGTCTCTGAAATAAGAACCACTCGCGTGTTTACGTGCAGCACATTTCAGCACACGACTGAGGACAAGCAGACAGTCCCCAAATCGTACCCTGTGGTTCCCGGCGACAGGCGGAAGAGGAAGACACGTTCCTTGTGTCCAGGGGTCCCTCCCAGCTGAGCAGCCCTCTCCCGCCCAGGCTGCAAGCCCCTGAGGGTTCCTCTCCCGCAGCAGCGCCGCTGCCCCTGGAGCCCCAGCCCCACAGAGACAGCAGCAGGGCCGCCTGCACTCAGGGAGAGGGCGGAAGGAATGGAGGCGGGGAGGGGGCTTCCGCTCCTGTGGGTTCCAGCCGGCACTTCCTCCTGCCCTGCCACCCCCAACCGTCTACTGCCTTTACTCCTCTACCCTCCTCACAATTCGCCTCCCCAGCCTTCCCCACCCCCAAACTTACCCCCATCCCAGGGGCCCTTTGAGAATCGAATGCTGCGTCTCTGCCTCCCCACACACTGCACATCCACACAGCCCCTAGCATATAACCTCAGAGGGTTCCTGGCACCCTCCCACCACCATGGACTCCCCTTGGGTTCACTGACCAGATTAGGAGCCCCTCCTCGGCCTCTGTCATGGACATTCAGCCCTCTCAGAACCACCATCTTCACTGCTCACCTGAGAAGGGGCCTCCCTACCCTCACATGGCACAGGAGCCAACCTCAGCGACCAGCTGGGGAAAAGTCCTGCCCTCACTGGAAGGGGACCGGCATAACTGGAGTCCCCACACCTGCTGGCACTACTGACGCTAGAAAGGTTCCTGCCCAAAGACTCTCTGAAACTGGGTAGGTTTTCAAATACTATATTTAGCATGTAAAACAGCTAAATATAGATTATAGAAGCTAGTTAAACAGGTTTTTGTTAATCAGCCTTGGGAACAACCATTCCTAATGTTGTTGCTATTGAAAAGTACACTCTGATGTCAATCCAACAGACTGACAAGGACACAGTCCAATAAGAACTAGAGAATGCACCAATGAGCCGCTTTAGGGTTCAAGGACAACGCATCCTAAAGGAGGTATTCTACCTCCATAATCCCACCCTGGGGACCCCAAAATTGTCCTGAAAAAAAGCTGAATGCTTACTAATTATTTACAGGAACCATTGGGGATGCATTTTGTTTGCCCCTCGTAACAAATGCCAATGTGACATGGAAATTTGGGCTGTATTTATTCTTAATTCCAAATATAAGCAGAAGAAAATATTTGTATCTATTTTTATCAACAGCAAAATCTTAATGTTACAGGAAAGCAGCGTCAGAAGCTTTTTACCTGAGAGTTAATATCCTTCGCCAATAACAAGAGACGCAAATGAAACCAATCCTGAGGTACTACTCTACTATTGAAATAAAAAACAAAGTTTTAAATAAAAATATCTAATGTTGCCAAGAGTTCAATGAAATGGATTCGCTTTTTACTGCTGGCTGGTGTCAGTGTAAACTGCCATGGCCCTCTTGGAAAGTAATATATACCTATATTCTCTTTAACCCACTAATTGAACTTCTAGGAATTAACCTGAAGGAAATAATTCAAGTTACTAATAATATATACCAATATACCCTCTACAGTATTATTTATAGGCCAAACAATCTAGCAACCTAAATGGCTTATTAATTACAGTACAACAATGCAACACAAACTATGATGATGAAGAATGCTAGAGGAAAACGGCAAGATTAAAAATTGTGCATTCGTGTGCTGACCATGGTTACGGAGCACCTGTACACTCGTGGACAGCAAGACACAAAAACAGGAAGAGGTGGGTTACGGTGGGGGCAAGGTGAGGTTTTGTTGTTGCTGTTACTGGTTTTTAAAGATGAAGTTTCTTTCATTTTTTGCTATTAACATGTTCTTTAATAAAAGACAAAAAAGACTCTGCACCTGCAGCTGGGCCTGAAGCGAGCGCCGCGCTAACAGGCTCTGGATCACGTTGGTCCTGTCCAGGCAGTCCATGCAGTTGCTGCGGAACACGCCCTCCTGGTTTGTCACCACCTTGCCAGTAGCATCCACTAGAAAATAACTAAAACATATTTGTATAAACACTCTCATACCAAAGCCAGTTAACTCTACGAAGAACACAACACTTACGACACAGGTCTCCCATCGGTGACGTTATTAAAACCGGTACATTAAAAGGTCAGGCAGGAAATGCATGGTCCTAGTGTATTTGAAGACCACAGACCAAAAAGAAGTTTCAATGGCAGAGGCACGAGAGGCCCCTATCCAAAAACCAACTGTAGCATCAAGGATAGTTGCACCCGAGGTGCTAAGAAGTAGAGTTGGGAGTATTACAAAGGTTGCCATGTTTCCCTAAGGCCAGGAGAGGCCTTCCTTTGACATAATTATTTCCCCTACGCCCCATATATCAGGACTTCTTGAAGCACAGTCACTTTACTGTCTATATCAGAATTCCCTGAGTTGTTCATTAGAAATGAAAACGCTTGGCCTTCAGATAACTGAGTACTAATCTCTGAAGCAAGGTTTAGATACTGTGCATTAAAAACATTTTTAAATCCTTTCTTAAAATGGGTAATATATGCCAATAGTACAAAGTTCATAAGGCGTGATAGGCAGTATTTGAAAAGTCAGTTCCATTTTTCCCTTAACCCCCCAGTTGTCAGCACTGGGCTCCACCCTGGGTACCATTCCTGTGTTCCCATCATTTCTAACCATCTTCTCAGATGATTCTATGCACTGAAAATCTGTCACCACAGTGTGGAGGCAAAGAGCATGCAAACAGCTGGTCAGCTACCTTTAGCTGGCAATGTAACTTTAGATAACTAACCTCATCTCTCCGAGCCTGTTTTTCATCTACAAAATGGAGCTGTCAGCGCCCCCATCAGGCTGTTCTAAGGTTTGAATGAGATCCTGCATAATGCACATAAAATGCTCAGAAGAATGTACAATGAACACTAGATAATATTAATTAATTAATTAATTAATTAAGGCTGAACAAAATGATAGAATGGTTTATAGATTCCTCTTTCTGGCTTTAAATTAATAAGAGTGACACAGGCATAGATACAGTAAACCTGTGAACCAACACGGTAACTATTAATAACACAGTACACACACACAGAAAGCCCCGTGAACATATTCAGACCCTCTAACCCATTAATCCTATTCTCGAGAATTTATTTTAGGAAATAATTTCCATAAGTAAAAATATATATACACAGCGTGAGTCGCTGCAGCACCACCTTTCATGGTAGGAAGAGTAAAGGAAACTCAGTGTGAAGGACAGCACTGAGCTGAAACTGTGTGACGACACACGGAACACAGAGCAGCATTAACTCGATCACCACAAACACCAGGTAGGCTAATGACAAGTCATCTGTGACAGAACGTTCTGTGAGAACAGCTGAATATAAAACAGGAGTAAACTAATTTCAATTATGTAGAAATTTGTAAATGTGGGAAAGATAATTCATAAAAATATGAAAGTACCTGGTCATGAGCCATTTTTAAGAATTTAAAAATATTTCTAAATCACGAAGCCTCATCTTTTCAATAAAAATACCTAAAAATAATAGTAAAGAGAAGTGCTATCGACCCGGAGAAGTGTGTTTGTAAGTCTGCTAGGTAATGCATAATAAATATGAGCCCTGCCCTCGACCCCCACAGGGAGGTACCAGAGCTTACCTTAATTCATCTTGCATTTCTGCCACCTGATCCAATAAAAGACTTAGTCGATCCCATCTCATATTTTTACATTCCTTATGGAAGTCGAAGGCAATATATCTACCAAAAGAAAAGATATTCAAAACTGACCAAAGATTCATCTTCCTTCGATTAATAATACGGTCATAGCTGATTCTCCTCTTCTATCACCGATTTCCTGGGAACAGTAGAGCCTCCTTCACTCTGTACACACACGCCCACCTTCTCATGCTCATTATCTATGGAAGGAAAACCATGCACACACACGCTCTTCCACCTTCACCGGCTCTCCTAGAGACCCTCAGGCAGGAGTACAGAAGCAGCCCAGCCAAATGCTAGCGAAGTGGGCTCAGGTACAGCAATCAGGTATATAATAAAAAGCAGCCTTCTCCAACTGACGATCTAGCATGAATTTATTCTCTACCCCACATGCAAAGATCAGGGTCTCGTTTTATTATTTTTCAAATCAATTAAAATGGTCAAACTTGATTCAGTCCAAGGAGAGTTGCTGGGGTACTGAGAGATCAGAGACAGGACGCTCCCCATTCTGGTTAGTTACTTACTATCCATACTGACAAGAAAAACTCCACTTTACCAATATCTATACGTTGCATACACATGTGGCAGAGAGAATTTTCTTTTCTGTTAATCTGTAACGGGTTGCTTTCAGTTATTTATATTTATCTAATATTTAAGAGGCACAAATGTCAGTGTTAGAACCCATCTAACAGTGAAGGTGTCCTATGACGAGCTGAAAAATGTCACCCCATGAGAGGGGAAAGAATCATTAACCAATTCCTGGAAGCCAAGGGAGGAAGGAAGAATGTGGAGAACCGGAGCACTGTGGACACGTGAAGGCTCTCATCTATCCACTTCTGCCTGACTTCCTGCTCAGGGGTCAGGGTGAGTCACGGGGGTGGGGGCAGGGCACACCGGAAGGACACTACACTGTGTACAGAGCACACTTCAGAGGAGGGTCTGCTCTCGCATGACTGCCTCGGCTCCAACAGACTGAGGGGGCATCAACAGGGTATGTGCTTCTAAGCAGGTCAAGTCAGGGGCTGCTGCCACCTCAATGGTTGCCTCAGGTGAGAAATCAGAAGCAAAATGAGAAATCGGTACAAAAATAGAGGTGAGCCTGGGTGGTTAGGTTCTGGGAAGGCTGGGAGTGGGGACAAACATTTTCAATGACAGCTCCAATAAAAGTGGCATGTGACAGTTACTTCTGGAGTGCTCTGACCAGAAGTAATAGCTCCAGACTCGTTTGAAGAATCTAAGTGGCTCACTACCACCTAAATGCATTTGGATTTGTAAGTTCATATATCCTTATAAAATCACATTTATATCTTCTGAGTTACATAGTTACATCTTAATAATAATTTTAAATATATTAATTTTGGGCTGGCCGAGTGGCGCGTTGGTTGGGAGCTGGCTTGGGATGCCAGAGGGCCCCAGTTCGGATCCCACAT
>NW_017731368.1:4045319-4047805 GCF_001890085.2 Hipposideros armiger
ATTTACATTATGATTCATAACAGTAGCAAAATTACAGTTATAGAGTAGCAACGAAAATAATTTTATGGTTGGGGGTCACCACAACATAAGGAACTGTATTAAGGGGTTGCGGCATTAGGAAGGTTGAGAACCGCTGCAGTAGCAGGAGGTGCCCTCTAAATTCCCTGGAACACCAAGGGCATAACTGTGACCTCTGACTTCTGTCTCAAGTTCTCAAAGTCAGCTACTGCTACACACTCAGGACAACTCTGACGGCCAGCACACCTCTAGAATCCTCTGGGGCAGAGGGCCTTAACCAGGGGCTTGCGTAGGAGCCAGCAGACACACTTCTCCCAGAACATAAATGCTGGACTCCCAACCCACAGATTCTGATTGTTCAAGTCTGAGGCACACTCTGAGTGAGTCCCTCTGAGGATACTGGGGCGCATCCTGGTTAGGGATCCCTCCCGTTAGTCCTCCAAAGTGTCTTTGGGCAGATTCCACTGTGAGAAGGAAGAAATGTGCACGGGGTGAGGGTCTGATGAGTTTGCTACAGCTTCTGAATTAGGCAAAAGAGACAAATTCTTCCCCAAAGAGTCATCATATCATTCTATTTTTGTAGATGTTCAAAATTTTCCAAAGGTTAAAAAAATTCCTCCCTAAAATAACCCAGTAGTATTTCTTTGGCAAGTTTTCCAAGTGGCCTGTGACCACTCCTACCAGAGTAGAGCCCCACTTCCTGCCCCAGGTTCCTGCTCCAAATGGGCTGACTCATTGCCTTGACCCTCTCCAAGAGGGCAACTGTTGATATTTTAGGATCCCCATCTTTTGACAAGGCTAGACAGTTTACAGCTGTTGCCTGGTGACTTATAGCAGAGGCAGAGCTGCCACTCCAGACAAGGCCACCATGCCAAAGTAAATTGCTCCCGCTCATGTGGTGACTGGGACCACAAAGACCACACCAAGTAATCACGAGGAACTGTAATTCGTGACCCAATGGCCACAGTGACACAAAGCCTCGAGGAGGGGACTTTAATCAGGGACTAAACTTTTACAAAATTAAAATTAAAATTCAACTGTTAAGTTATTCTGCAATAGGAATTATGCCAGAGAAAATCTGAAGCCTACATCATGCTTTGATCTAGTACTGAAAAAAAAAGCTAAAATGTATATAATATGTCTAGTGAGACCTGTGTACTTGTGTATATGTGCAAACGCACATCTCATCTACAAAGCACTACAACAGATTTCTAGTAAGGTACCTGATCATTCCACTTCCCAAGGAAGACACCATTTTTGCAAATGCCTGTTCAAGCGGCTTCTCTGAGCCCTTCTGGTTAACCTGCAAAAAAACGAAAAACACCTTAGCTTTCTTTTCAGTTTATTTAAAAGGAGAGAGTGACATCAGCAAAATGGTGGACGAGGAAGCTCCAAGCTCTTGTTCCCTCACAAAAACACTGAAAAAACCAGAAGCTGTCTGAATCAACTTTGGAGGAGCTCTGAAAAACAATCAAAGGTTTATAGCAACCAAGCAAGTGCTCACTCAAGACAAAGCCATCTTCAAAATCATAGGGAAGTTTTGTGGCATTTTTACTTGCCCTTACCCCACCTCCGTGTCCGGTACAGTGACAATCTTAGTCTTAAGCAGTGGCAACCAGGTTCTTAGCTCCCCTCCCCAAACCGGAGGGAGCATACCAGATCTTATTTGCAAATTATTGTGTATGTTTTGTTCTGACCCAAAGAGCCGACTCATTTATTTCTGTTTTGCATAAGTCTGAACACAGGCAGGAAAAGTGGTGGATGCTGCTCTAAAACCAAAAAGAGGACGACAAACCAACAGATGCCTAGGGCCAGAGGTTTGGGGAAAGACAGAAATCAGACCAGAGAACGCTGGCAGAGTCACTGTGGTGATTCTCTTTGGGAAATTAGGACATTCAAAAGCAGTCACCTCTAAGGAGGATTGTAGAAAGTCACATGCATACCCAGGCAAGATGCATGCTCATAAAAGTCCTGAGAAGACCGTAAGCCTTCACCTCAGGCTGATCCTTAGCCTCAGAGCAAGCCTAGCTAATGAGTGACAGACCACTCCAGCACTGAACCAATCTGCAGAGACTGGGAGCTGACACTGTTCTTTTTTTTTTTTTCTTTTCTTTTGTTTGTCTGTTTCTATTCCTGGCATTCAAGGAAACCTCTGTCAAAAAATTAGCTGAACATGAGCTAAAAGAACAGACTTCAGTGAACATACACAACAAGGAATAGTCTTTGCAAAAAGTTTGGAGAAGTCTCAAAACAAGTGGATTATACATCCTTCAATAATCAGAACAAAAACAAAACAGCAAACCCATGGGAAAGGAGACTCTGACTTCCAGAGTTACCACATTAGAACCATCCAATGCCCAAATTTCAACAACAAAAAAAAATCACAGGGCATACAAAAAATAAGGAAACAAGGCTTATTCAATGAAAAAGGATAAACTGACAAACCATCCTTGCAGAAGCCTTCTTAG
>NW_017731368.1:4049980-4051699 GCF_001890085.2 Hipposideros armiger
ATAAAAGATTGAATCAGTAACAAGAAAAACCATGTGATGGTAGCTCACAAATTTGCTACCAAAAATGTAAAGAATTAACATCAATCCTCCTCCAAATCTTCCAAAAAATTAAAGAGGGAAGGCTTCCTAATTCATGCTATGAGATCAGATTATCCTGACAGCAAAAGCAGACAAAAACACTACAAAAAAAAAGAAAACTAAAAATCAATATCTTTTATGAATATTGATGCAAAAATTACCAACAAAATACTAGCAAATCAAATTCAGCAGCATATTAAAAATATTATACACCAAGACTGGGATTTAGTCCCAGAATGCAAGGATGGTTCAACATATAAAAATTAATAAATGTACTACACAACATTAATAGAATAAAGGAAAATAAACCACATGATCATTTCAACCGATGCAGAAAAGGCATTTGACAAAATTCAACACCCTTTCTTGATAAAAGCACTTGACTCAATGCTCTAGGAATAGAAGAAAACAACTTCAACATGATAAAGATTATATATGAAACACCTATAACTAACATAGGGATGAGAGTCTGAAAGCTTTTCCTCTAAGATCAGGAACAAGACAAGATAAGATGCCCACTTTAGCCACTTCATTGCAACATAGTACTGAAAGTCCTAGGCATAACAATTAGGCAAGAAAAATAAAGAAATAAAAGGCATCCAAATTGGAAAGGAAGCAGTAAAAGTATCTGTTTTCAGATGACATGATCTTATATGCAGAAAATCCTAAAGATTTCATGAAAAGCTGTCAAAAATAATAAACGAATTTAATAAAGTTGCAGCATACAAAATCAACATAACCAGCTGCGCTTCTATGCACTAACAATAACAATCCAAAAAAGAATTTAAAATTTTTCATTTACAATAGGCTTCAAAATAATAAAATACTCAGAAATAAATTTAACCAAGAATGTGAAAAAGTTGTATACTGAAAACTACAAAACATTACTGAAAGAAACTAAAGATGACATAAATAAATAAATATAAGAAAATCTGTGCTCATGGATTGAAAGGCTTAATAGTTTTAAGATGACAATACTACCCAAAGTGATTACAGTTTCAATGTAATCCCTATTAAAATCCCAATAGTATTTTTTTTGGCATAAATAGAAAAACCCATCCTATAATTCATATGGAAGAAGCGGCCCCAAATAGCCAAAACAATTTTGAAAAAGAAAAACAATGTTGGAAGTTTCACACTTCGTGATTTCAAAACTTACTACAGTCACAGTAACCCAAACAGTGTCATATTGGCATAAGAACAGATATAAAGACCAGTGGGATGGAGAGCCCAGAAATAGATGCTTGCATGAATGTTCAACTGATTTTTGACAACGATGTCAAGATTTCATGGGGAATCTTGGGGAGTGTTTTCAACAAACGGTAATGGGGAAACTGGATAACCACAAGTGAAAGAATGAAGTTGACCTTATTCCTTTACACCACATACAACAATTAATTCAAAATGGATCAAAGACCTAAACGTAAGATATAAAACTATAAAACTCTTAGAAGAAAACATAGAAGAAACTTAGAAGAAACTCTTCATGATACTAGTTTGGCCACAATTTCTTGAATATGACACCAAAAGCACAGGAAACAAATGAAAAGACAGTAGATAAATTGGATTTCATCAAAATAAAAAAACCTTGTGTATCAAGAAAAGCATTATCAAAAGGATAAAAAGACAACTCAAAGAATG
>NW_017731368.1:4052569-4058392 GCF_001890085.2 Hipposideros armiger
AAAGTTCTGGAAATGGTCAGTAGTGATGATGTACAACACTGTGAAATACTTAATGCCATTAAATTGTACACTTAAAAATGGTTAAAATGGCAAATTTTATGTTATGAATAAAAAGTCAACTTTTTTGTGTTGTTCTCTAAAAAACAAGAAACATACCAGATTGAGTATGACTTGTTTTCCATAAATAATTACTTGGGAGTCAAAATGCCTCTGGAAACCATCCATCTAGAAAGGAAAAAAAGAGTTACATACTTTACCAGATTATGTTATAAGAATATTTGTAAGATCATTTTAAAAGTATCTCCTTAAATGTCCTATGTCTCTATTCAAGAGAATGACATTAGGATGAGACTCACGTCTTCTATTATAGATATTCTAAATACTATGCAGCAAATAGTAATTATAAGTCATTCTACTCTGAGCTGCAAAACTACCATTTTAACTCGCAGCAGAATCTCAAATGGAATATACTAAATACTCCAAACATCAGAAAGTTGCAAATCTTACTGAGATCCCTAAAATCTAAATTTGCAATGCCATTCAATCACAGCTCGTTTTTCCTCATTTCTAACATGCCATCTATACAATCATTTAGTTTATGTGCCAGAACCAAGGAGAAAGGCCTCAAAGATGCTGCATTCTGACTCATGAGGAATAAACACCTGCTCTATAGATAAGCTATAAACGCCACTACTCTTCTATTTTTAGCCAATAAGAAAAGCATAAAAGATACACACATGATTTGCTACTTTGTTGATCTGTGGCCGTGGTTTGTACTTGAGGTTTGGTCTTTGAGACCAGAAAACTGGTATTGATCCTCTAGTCTAAAAGAAAAGAAAGACATGTGAAAAGAAACATATACACACACACACAAACTTGTTTTTCTCAGCTTACTTACCATCAGGGGAATATACATATCAATGACTACAAAGGAAAAACTATAAATACAACCTATGAAAGAAGTCCATGTACATGTGTACCTGCTCCTAAAATTCATATTTTGTTGGAATACATTTGGAAAGGGCTTTTTCTCCTGATTTTATATACATGGCACTAGTGTAGTACACAGTTCAGCGTTTCCCCTGAATTCTAAAATAAATCAATTTATCTTTGAGTAAAAGTTAACAACTTATGTCTGTCTTATAGTTCAGCATTACAATAAAACTGGAAAATTGATTTACTCACTCTTCAATGAGTCTGTTTATGAACTTATAAATATGTTCAGCCACGAATGCTGCGGAGCAGCAAGTGATCCGCGACTCCATAAGGAGGCCACAGGAAAGAGAGATTATCTCACAATGACGTTCAAGGCAGGCAGTCAGGGGCCTGTCCTATCATCACTGCCCTGAAGGAGTCTACAGGGTTAGCTGAGAGGTGGCTCCACTTCCCTCACCTCTGTACCCCCTACCCCCGTACTCTCTGTTAGGGACTTAATTCAAGGGCAAGAAATGTCAACAAGTGAGTGCTGGATTAATGGAAAATCTGTTTGGGGTGAAATTTTTCCACACTGTAGACAATGATATTCCTTTAAAAAGCAGGGGCAGGGAAGGAAATTTCAGTAACACGATAGACAGTGACGATCCAAGCAGAAACAGCCAGCTGGCTGGCTGCCTAACAGACACATTCACTTGCCTGCACAAACGAAGCGCGGCTCCCGTTGTAGTGCACGATTTGTTCTGTTTCTACAAAGTTAGCTGCATGGCCTTCAGAATCAATTCCTAAATTGAAAACAGTTAAAATTAACTACATTTAGGACATAAATACATCAGAAACTCACTAATTCAGTTTAACTTGGAGAGCATTAAGTCAGTTCAAATTAGTGGAAAAGTACTTATAAAAATAAATTTTAAACAAATGCATAATACATGATCAGAAAGCTAATAGGAGCTCACACATTTTAAACAGGCTTAAAGGGGAATATCAATATTAATATTCACCTGTTAATGAACAGATGAAGTTGGTTGCTATTTAATATATCAATTGTTTACACATACACAATTCTGTAATTCCTCTGAAACAGTGTTTCTCAAACTTGAGATATGTTTCAAAGAAAAAACAAATTCTCAAGGACCCCTGAGACTATGTCCATAAATCCCAGTTAGAAAAAAAATACTATTTTAAAAGTTAAAGCTATTAAACACAATATTTAATGCAAATGTGGGCCACTATGCTGATACTATTTTGTTATAATAATGAAAATGGTCCAGCAGGTGCTTATAATGATCTTAATTATCCAAATGAAAGCACAAAAATTGTATATGATCCTAGAATTCCTATAGCTCCATGAATATACCCACAAAGCCTAGTTTGAAAAGCACTGCTATAGTGTTGATTCTTAATGCTGGTTAGTCTTTTCAAATATTTGAAGCATTCCTTTACAGCCTTGTTTACATGACCTATTTTACTAAGAAAAGCTTGCTGAGCAAAGGCAACTTTCAAGCTAGTCCCTGACTCAAATTACCAAATTATCAGGAAGAAATCAATAGATTTTAAACTGTTTTGAATATTTCTTAACATTCTTTCTGACATATTTCTCAAAGATAACATTTTGAAGTGTTGGGTATCAAGGTTTTTTTGTTGCTATCTTGGCAGAAGGGATAAAATTACTGAGTCAAATCAGCATGACATGCCTTTTCAGTATCCCCTAAAATTACTTGTCAGAAGCATGGGCTATACTATAGTTATTTTAAAAAGTGAGAGAGGGAGTGAAAGATTGAGAGTGTGTGTTTGTGAGTGTGTGTGTGTGTGTGTGTGTGTGTGCGCGCGCGTGAAAGAGAGATATTTATGAAAAGATCTCCATGACATATTAAGTTTAAAAATAAAATACAACCAAGGTGCAAGAAAATGCACACAGTATACAACCATTGTCTACAAAAGGAGGAAAAGAAAACATACCTGTAATCGAATAAAAATTATCTGGAAGGATAAATAGAAACTAACAACTGATTAGCTGATTGGGGGGGAGGTAGGTGGGGGACAAGATGCAGCAGATGGGGTCAGAAATAAAAATATTTTTGATTGCTTATCTTTTTATACTTTTCAATACCTGAAGTGTTTCAATGCGTCACCTATTCAAAAACCTTAACTAAAAATGTCTCCATCCAAGAAAATCAGGTTACAAGGGAGCTGCTAACTCTAACTCTGCTTCTGTGATCTTGGCCAGCTCACTAAAGGCCTTTCTTCCTCTGCTATATCACCTGAAATAAGGGAGGTTAACCATTATAACTTTATAACTTCCTGGCCCCAAATATCTACCATTTATCTAATGGAACACAGGATTTTATTCTGAGAGTCTCATAAAAAAGAAAGTCATTTTCATAATGACAGTAACTTTTAATATAGATTGTAAAAGCTTGTTTTAAGCAAACTGGCATTTGCTAGTACAAAGCCTCTTAGAGAATACATGCTCAAAATGTAAATCTAAAACTGAAGGCATAAAGTCAAATGTCTAGCTTTATGCATGCAAAGAAACCAAGAACAACAAAAAAAAGTACCTTCTGATATGAGTTTAGGTTACTGAAAACTACACTGAATTCAACTGTGCTTTCAGACATCCAGTGCATAACATGGTCAGTGCCTCTGAAAGCAGTAAGCAGCAGTCTATAGTGTGTCTTAACTTTTACAAAGTAACTCCAGTAGCTGGAGTAAAGCACGGAAGACCTACCTAATAATTATAATGAAGCAGGAGATATTTAGTGAAGCTATAAAATGATAATAAAAACAAATAGAGTACAAAAGGTTACAGTCGTGGCACTGTAAAACAAAATGTTCATTAGTGATACGTACAACCCAGTACCAAATCTCGCTGACAAAATCAATCTCACCTCTTACGTAATAGCGCACACCAGCTCTGAAGCAACTCCTCCTCGAGATGAGAATCCAATCGAAGTATTTCCCATTAATAGAACATGAGTGCATAGTAATAACTTAACCACATTAAGAAAATACAACATATATAGAAATCACACGGATTATTTCCAGATTAAACAATTCTGACAAATTGCATGAAAGGCAGGAGTTGGGTATGAATCTAAACCTACTTGGGTATCTACAGGAAACTCAAGCTTCACGTCCCGATGGGAATCGGGATGCTCTGCGGCCTCCCTCCCACCTCTAGACCCCTCCCCACCTCAGTGGACGACTTCCTTCCACTTACTCTGGACAAAAATTTAGATTCATAGTAAACTCCTCTTTCATGGCCCATGTAAGAATCTTGTTAGCTCTACCTTCAAAGCTTATCTAGAGCCTGACCATTTTTCACCACCATCACTGCCACCATCCTGGTCCCAGGCAACGTCACCTCTCGCCCCGATTATTGAAACTGCCTCCTAATTATTCCTTGTGTCCTCCCTTGCTGGCCTCTGGCCATTCTCTAACATCACTGTCACAGTGAGCCTGTCTTATCGTGCCCACATTCTATTTAGATCCCAATGGTCTCTCATCACAGTTAAAGTAAAACACAAGGCCTGCTCGGCCCATGCACACCTGGGGCCCATTCCTCTCGGACCACCTCTGTCTACTCTCTGCTCCAGTCATGCTCCTGCCATGGGCCTTTCTTCTTGCTGATCTCTCTGTATGCATCTGAAACATGTAACTACACATATTTAATGTAGTCAAGAAACTACATTAAACAAAAGCTAATTTAAAGCTTTAGATTAAGCTAAATGCATAAAATGTTCTAAAATAGCCTAGAAAGTGTTCAATAATCTCACTTGATATTATTTGTCCATTCACAGTCTTTTGGGGAAAAAAAACAACCCCACCACAATTGGCCCTAACCCCTTAAAGCACTACCTAAACACATCTGCTCTTCTTTTATCCTTAGGAGAACCCGAAAGCTCCACGAAGGGGAGGGAAAACAAAAACAAAAACAAAGAAACAGAATAAACATGAGTATTGAATCCTGAGATTTTGGGTTTTATTCCCCCACAACTTGAAAAATGTTTTCTCCGTTACTTTTCTGCTTTGCTTACGTTTAACAAGCATAACAATGTAAGGAAATCATACTAACATAATGAACAAATCAGACTGTCGGGTGTAGCCGACAGAGAGGTCACCTCTGCTTCTGCAGGGCACACTCACGCCCACAGCCTCTCACCAGCAGCCTGAGCTGCTCCTTTAACGGCCAACTCACTCTGCTTCCCTATTTTATTATGATGTCTGTGCTAAAGGTAAGTTTTGAAAATGAACCTGCAGTTAGATTATCATTACTCATTTGCATTTGTACTGATTCCCCCCCCACCCCCCTCCCAGCATCCCCCCCAAGCATTATCTTCATTTTTCTGTGGTTATTTCAAATGACAAATGTAATTTCTAACTGGAATTCTCTTCTTCAAGTTGCTGGTCACCTTAGCTCATGAGTCCAACTTTTTTAATTGCTACAGAAAGTTTTCATTCCAATAACCAGGTTCAAACTCCTGTTTATTGATACAAAATCTAATGAATGAAGGCAAAACACAGTACACCTATTCGTTCTGTTAAACTGCCAGCTGCCAGCCCCAGACTCTTCAACAGAGAAAATACAGTCTGAGGAGTACATTCTTCAAAAAACAATGGTCATTTACAACCAGTATTCTAAGATTTTATGTTAATGGGCTTGATTTTGTTATCAAAAGCAATTTCTACCAATTCTAAAATACTCTCTGCATGGAATATTTGACACTGTCTCTAAATCTGCCTATAATAATATTGAAACAAAGACTGCTAGCGGGCCGGCTGAGTGGCTCAGTTGATTAAGAGCTCGCTCAAGAGTGTGAACTCTGAGCAACAGGGTCGCCGGTTTGATTCCCGGCCTGAGCTGAGCTGCTGCTGAGCTGCCAACAG
>NW_017731368.1:4058722-4091677 GCF_001890085.2 Hipposideros armiger
CCTCCCGCCTTTTCAGTCTTTGCCTCCAAAACCTTCACTCCTCTAGGGAGAAGATATGCCCAGGCTAACTGTTTGCAGCTCAAACTACTTTCCAAAAAAAAAAAAATCAAAGCAAATGACAAGAAATAAAACCATTAGGCAAATCTATTTACTCAGATTCAATATACTATACTTCCTAGCTGGGCCTCCTTGTTTGTACCTCACTGTCTAAGGTAAGAACAGAGGAAGGTGACATCCATGCATCTCTCCTGGGTGACTGAAGGGAAGTACATCCCACAAGACAAATGCAGAGTCTCCACTTGCTTGGGGACTTAGCTCTGGCCCCTCATTTCTCCATTATTCATCCACCAAGACCCTCTCTCTCTCTCCCACTTAAGAGAATACAATGTATTCTATTTTTACTTAAGGCTTCTTCTATAGGAGATCAAAGTAATTAGTCTTCTTCAACGTAGACCGATGTGAGAGAGAGATCTGATGAAACTTTATAGGTTATAAACTGTAAAATTAGATTACCCAAATCCCTGGTGATTAGGTAGTCATTTTATAATATGTATTCAATTAAAACGTGGACTGTCGCAAATAAGCAGGGGTTTTTTACTGTAATTTACCTCTGGCTGAGCAGAAAGTTCTCTCAGAAGATGACAATTCCATACAAACCGCTGATCTGCCTGAGAGAGAAGTTTTAAAATTAATAAAATATCTCCAGCCAAGGCGAGTTTCCACAGAAAGAAAACCAGGACAATCAGCTTCCACCCTGTGGCCAGAAACAGGTCTCTCTGACATACTCTAAACGAACTCCCTTCCCCTGGTCTGCCCCTCCTCTGGGTGTGCCTATCGCGTCGCCTGATGCCTGCGCTGCTGGCCCAGACGGAAACCTGCGAGTGTTCTTTCTCATATATTTAGTCCATCGGCGAGTCCTAAATCTCCCTCCAAATCCATCCTCTCGTCTCCGTATCTACTCCTACCACCCTAGGCCAATGCTTGACTCAAGCCTAACAGCTTCCCATGTCTGAAGTCCTGGCCTGGCCCTGCCCAGCCGTTCCTCCACAGGCTGCCAGCAGGAGTCCTCTAACATGACAGACAGGTCTTCTGGCTGCTGGAAATTCTTCACTGGCTCTCTGTCACCTGAAGAACCAAACCTTCTGGGTGGTGAGCACACAATGTGATATATAGGTGATGTATTATAGAAATGCACACTAGAAACCTATGCAATTTTACTAACCATTGTTACCCTAATGAATTTAATTAAAAAAAAAAAAAAAGAACTTTAGACCATCTTTGCATGGTCTAACCCAGGGGTTGGCAAACTGCGGCTCGCGAGCCACATGTGGCTCTGTGGGTATGTTCCATCTCAAAAGTTTGCCAACCCCTGGAAGAGCCAATTCTGTCCCTTACAACAATTTAAAAATTATTCGAGAGCCATAAATATATTTTTACATAATCACCACTATGTGAATAATATCCTTTAAAATTTTTATAAATGAAACTATGAGTTTTATTTTCATTTTCAATTTTACTTCAGCCACATGTATGTACCCAAAGAGCCACGTGTGGCTCGCGAGCCACAGTTTGCTGACACCTGGCTGCTCTTCTTTCTCAAAAGTTTGCCGACCCCTGGCCTAACCAGTCCTGGGACCTGGTAGCCCAGAACTCTCTGATCTCCTCTGACCATTTCGACTCACAAACTATAAATACAGAAGAAGCTCCTTCAGTAACTCAGATTAACCAGTTCTCTCCATTCTCTCTATAAACACACCAACTGACACACCCCCCTCTCCCTCTCCTCCCACCCTCCCCTGCCCCAAGATGAAAGTCCCAGGGAGTGGCTCCTGCGCTGGGCCACACTGCCCGAGGCTCAGGTGCGTGTTCCCAGCCAGTTTGTCCCAGCTGTACTTGTTACTCAACAGTATATCATTTAACTAAATATTTTATAATCAGTGAAATGTGACTTGACAAACTGTTTCTATAAAGCTGAATGATTTGGAATTTAACTAGATAAAAGGCAAGATGCTAAAACAAAACTGTTGTTGAATTAGAAGTGGGAGTGGCAACTATAAAAGATTAGAGAAACATAAAAATCTATAGGATTCTGTAAACAGATTGCTTGTAAGTGTCAAAATCTTTAAAGAGACTCAAACTGGAAAGCGTTATGGATGTAATTTATCCAGAAAGACAATTAGGAATCATAAAATAAAAACAAAGAAAAGCCTATGGTCTTACATCAAAAAATTGACCAATGTAAAATTTTAAGTTAAGATAAAATGTTTAAGGTGTATGTGGTGCATTTATGATTGATTTTTATGATTGATGCCCTATATTAACTCTGACTCTTGGTTAGCTGACAAAAATCTCATTTCTCATCCTCACAGATGTGACAGCTTCTTTTTCAGTTCAGCCAAATATTGTCACCATCTCTGCCTGGAACCCTCCGTCTCCCACTGTCACCTAACCAATAAGGCCTACTCATCAGCAAGTCTCAGCTCAATAGTTACCTTTGTAAACTCGCCCCTGACACCGCTAGACAGAATGAGACCCACCTTCCTTCAGGAGCCCGCTACACTTTGGTACATATCTCTGTGATAGCTATTGTCCCTTCTTTTGTGATTGCTCGGACTTCTACTTCCCCAATAGACTGCAGGCTACCACAAGGCGGGGGCCATGTCCTTTCATGCTGTGTCCCCAAGTGGCTAGTAGAGTGCCTGGTACATAGCAGGCATTTGAGAGACATTTGATCAACAAATGGGGAATGTAACCACTGCTTTTAAAGCAACAGTCTCTTTATAGTTATAAAGCTAAATTTCTCGATTGCTTAACTTACATCTGTATTTACAGCTAAGCCTACATAAATTTTACTGGATTACGAAATCTTAAAAAAGCCAGTAAACTAAAATCCGGACTTGAATTATATGCAATTATCATTTTTATTGGTCAAAACTGGTCAATTTCCAAAACTGGTCAATTATTGGCAATTTCATATGGTCCAACCTAACAGGTAACTGACAGCAACATTTTAAATTCTGTCTGCCCCCAAACACATCTAAGGTTTGTTAATAAAAAAATCAAGGCAGCAATTATCCAGGTTCCTGAACTGCAGAAATTTTAAGTTGAGATCATCTGAGGCCTAGTTTTAAAGATACACTCATCTCAAAAATAAATAAATAAAAAGAGTAACAACCTCTCCTTAAACAAAAGGTTATTTTTCAAGTTCTTATGCCAGTAAGTTGTTACTTTTCTGCTGCAAAAACTATAAATAACACCACTGCAGAAACATCATCACCTGTTAGAACAGTGTTTACAAGCATAATTATGTTACTAACGTTAGTAACTGTTATACCGTAGAATAGGGAGAGCTTGTTTAGACTGGACTTCTGACATTGGTGGTTCTCAGTCCTGTCTGTGTAACATTCAACAGTTCTGGGGCATATGTTCTGAACTCGAGATTGTGATGTATATTTGAGACATGGTATGTTTTTAAAACCCCATACATGATCCTGATACAGCCAAAATTGAGAAAAATCAATATGTATTTTTATGGATGAAATAGAGATATACCACCACCACCACCACCACCACCACCCCCCAAAAAAACCCAAAAAAAAACCCCACAAATAAATCAAAATAACTGACAATTAAACTTACCCTTTCCAAGAGACTCATTTCTTGAAATTCTGGACTAGTGTTGGACAGCCGCTGCAGTGTGTGGGTCAAATCATATGTGGTTGAAAAGTAAAACCCATCCACATTCAAGACATGGTTTATCATTGCTAGGAAGGTTTTATTATCTTGTAACTGTAAACAAAGGGGAGGAAAAAAAACTCAGTCTATCTCATACTTGAGAAAGAATCTGTCAGCATGAAAAAAGAAGGAAAATAAAAACCTGTGAGTCCGGCCCTGTTAAACACTACCAGTACAAGGGCTGGGCTGGGGAGGGGGCCCCCCGCTCACTATTTCCGCAGGACATAGGACAGCGGACAGCTCCTGATACAGACGACACTCAATAAACAGTGTAAAGTATTATTATATTAATTGGTTAGGCAGAACTCCTTCCCTTTGGTATCCTTCACAATTTTCACTCGAATGAGCAGGAGAGTCATTTGACAAAGCATCACCATGTTAGGTTACAGCCTACTGTGTGCCAGACATTTTACATAGATTCTCTCTCATCTTCAGAAACAACCCTGTTACATTAGTGTAATTATCCTCATCTGACAAATGAAAAACATAAATTATACAGAGAGTAAATAACAAGAGAATAATACCATCCTCATTCTTAAGGGACTTTACTGGTTGGGGTGGGTGGTAAGTAAAATAGAAGTTTTTCTTAAAAAAGACAACAAAGATTAAAAGTACTGTAAAAGTTATATTTATCTTTATTTTCTGATAATCATTTTAGCTGGCTTTTCCAATGAATACCAAGATTGACACTTGTTTTTATCCTTGTTTAAAAAAAATAACTGTTAATGTTTGGAAACCGTGCAACACAATCACTTCATCCTTAATGTTGACAAATTCACCTTGACTACGACTTTGGTCTGTGTACCTAGAGTCTCTTGGACGGCGACCGTGTCAGCATTCCCACGGTCAGCTATTTCTTCTCTACCCCATTTATGTTGGACTGAATTCCACTTCTAGAGGTGTCACTTTCGGTTTCTTTGCACTTTCATGTTTGGTGGGCTAGTTCTTTAGTTACTATACCATGATAACTGAAATGTGAACATGTTGTTGGGGGACTGGCAGCTGAAATCTGTGCACACAGGAATCGTGCCAAAGGATTGTTTGAACATATATACACACACTTATAGTCACATGTGGTGAAAGTGAAGAAAACTTTTTTCTCTGCGGAAAGAGGGAATGAAATAGAATGAGTGGAACTTCAATGGTATCTAATATTTTATTTCTTTACAAAAAAGGATATGAAGTAAAATCCAGGTGTTGAGAACATAAGCATTTTCTGCTTGTTCTTTTCTCTCCACATGAAATTTCATAATTTAAGAACTGAGTCAGTTTTCTTTTTAAAAAGAAACCAAGATAAATAAAATATATGAAGAATTTTTTCATAAATTTTATGGCGAGGTATATAGGTACGTAGAGTGACTTTGCTCTATGGGTTGCTTAAATAATCAGGCTTAAAAATCCATCAACATTCTTTGCATCCCACCTCCCTCTCTCCATCTCCATGGTACCCCTTTGGGTTTTACAGTTAGTTAAGTGCTTTCAATTCTTACCTGAATATCAGTTAAGTGCAACATAGTCCTCTTATAGGAAAGGACATCAAAATCTGTTGCTTTCCAGATTACGTGATTGAAAAATTCACCTATTTTTGTCTTTTTGGTAATGACGATTAGATAATTTCCTGCAAAAAGCAAAGCCAAACTCACATAAACATAAATAAGGCAACTTCAAAAACAGCAGTCCTTCTTGTTTAAATGTCTAAAAACTGGCAGAATGAGACTGCATAGTACTATCTAGTTCAAAGGACCATGCTTTTTTTTTTAAAGGATTCTTATAATTTATGAATAGAAACACCAGCACATTGTTTAGAAAAATTCCTATCGAAAGGTCAAATTCTTTTTTCTCAAAAAGATAAAACCAGAGCAGTCATCTTAGCAGATGAAAAGTAGGGACAGAAGACACTTCTCTCTCCTGTCATCCCCAAGGCAGACAGGCCTCTGCTAATCCATTTCCCAGTGTGTAGCCTAAAGCACCACAGGTCATGAGATCTGATCACTGCAGGACACTGTCCCGTCTACACCATTCCTATATCCTTCATGTCAATCTAAATGGTAGATAAATGTGCTGAAGCGGTATAACTAGTGGTTACTGCAACATTACAGATGGTCCCCGACTACCAGGTTCACCTCATGATATTTCGATTTTACAATGGTGCGTAAATGATACACATGCAGTAACAACTGTGTTTTGAATTTTCATCTTTCCCAGGCTATGGATCTGCGGTACTACATTCTCTCGTGATGCTACGCAGTGACAGCGAGCCACAGCTCCCCGTCAGCCACGGGATCACGAGAGTAAACAGCCAGTGCTCTACATTGTATTCACTGTGCTAGCTGATTCTGCCCAACTATAGGCTAATGGAAGTGTTCTGAGCGCTTTTACAGTAGGCTAGGCTAAGCTATGATGCTTGGCAGGTTAAGTGTACTCAATGGAATTTCAAGGTACGATATTTTCAGCTTAGCATGGGTTTATTGTGATGCAACCCCACTGTAAGTCAAGCAGCATCTGTACGAAGATGAGAAGTCAGGAATCTAGAAGCCATCACAGCACCACACACAGCATACCAACAACCTTGACCCTGGCCACCTCCTCCGCCCACAGACAAAACAGGGGATGCCTTTCCCACTAAATTAATTCTTAAGCTCTGTTCAAGGCTCCACCCACACGTGCCCCCACTGGAAGTTTTCCTACATATGTCTCGTTCCTAGAGCCCGACACGCTGTGCTGCAGTAATTTACTACTTAAATGCCTCTCTTGCTAGACTGTCAAGTGCAGGATAAAACGGACTTGCATCTTTTATAACTCAGCATCTAGCACCGTACCTGATAAAACAGGAATTTTTTTTAAAGTTCAATGAAATGAAATTTAGATAAACAAAATTACTTTCCTAATAACGCAGAACCAGGTAATATTCTCTAACAGGCACCATGTCATATTCAGTATGGGGTTGAAGGTAGACTACTCTGGTCCATCAATGCATGAAAATTTTTATTTACTCTTAGAATTTATGAAAAATGTCTAGTTGAAATAAAATAAAAAACAAAACTGCTTTTTAATAGAACCTGGCTGATAAATTGAACCATTTGCCATTTGGGGTACGTTACTTTGAGAAATTAATAACAAACACCTAATCTACAGATTTATTGTCTAAAGCACAATCCGATGTCTTCATCTTATACTCCAATCATGTCAATTTATTACCATCTTTGCCCATCTTATTTTTTCTTACCTGCCACCAGATGGATTGTGCCCAGTATACCAAATATTGGTCTTGTGACAGCTGAAGGGGGAATATCTTTCTTGACTAAAAGGAAAAAAAAAAAAATCACATAGAAAACGCTTACCAATACAAAGGAAGATTTAGTGTGATTTCAACAGTTACTTCACCTAAATCAACATGTATGATTCGTTCTTAGAAAGCAATATTCCTTCATTAATGTCACACCTCCATTTTGGTAGAATTTAAAATAAAGATATCCACATTATATGTAAAGGTCTCTGCCTGTCTAGAATATGGTGTCAAAAGTAACACGCTTCAGACTTCTCATTCATGTAAATTGTGGGTTATTTCTAATGTCAATTTTCAACAAAATTTATTTAACCTCTTACCAGAAAGTAAGTCTCTATCCCTTTAAGAGAATTAGAAAGTAAATGGGAGGGAGGGTTGAGACAAGATTTTAATCTCAATGTGCAACTAATGGAATGCAGAAAAAGACTTGCCTACCCATGTCTAAGAATGTGGGCTATGGAGGCAAAGGTCCAGGGGAGGCAGGAAGAAGGAAAAGCCTTCTCCTAGAGCCGACAGTAACTCATACAGGTGTGCAGGGAGTCACCATCGTTACCTGTGACTTTATCAATAATGCCCTTATTAACAAATTAATCTATTAATCTTAGATTACAGAGTTCATTTCATAATTGTTAAACTTTAAATCAATGTGCTTCTCAAGAATATTTTGTGGAACTGTAGTTTAGGGAATAATGGCCCCAAAAGGGTGGAGGTAGGGTCTGCCCATCAAATAAGCTTCTTTCACTACATCCATGTTACCATTCCCAGAAAGAGGCAGGATGCCAGGAGGAGGATAAAAGCTGTGAGAAGGCCTATGGTAAAACAAAGCTGTTCTGCTGTTTAATTCACGGTTTCCCAAAACTTATGTGGCCATACAAATTTTCTTTCAGTCACAGTTTCATTATCATATTGGAATCCATTTTGAAACACTGCTATAAACCCAAGTTCTTTTTCTTAAAGGTAGTACTGTAATTCTGAATAAAGTCTAAAATTCATTTGTTTCACGCTCAGAAATTCAATTTAGTTAGCAATGCTATGCCACAATTAACTAACGCGAGAAATGGGAACACCAGTGCAGTGAAAACAGCTCAGAGAAAATCCTGAATACATGGGGATCATTGGATGAACTTAAATAGAGCTGTTTAAGTTATACTGACTGGAAAGCAACAGCAATAAAACTATGAGAATTCCTAAGAATATATATTAGTTTTTCATGGAAGAAAAAAAATCCCTCTTTCCATGACAGTGGTCTGCTTTTCCAAAGGTAAAAAGTAACTGGCAGAGACACTGAGTCAGTCAGCCCCTCAGTATCACTGGCTCAGGTCAGTCTTTTCATGTGTCTACTGATGAGAGCTTGGTATTATCTTCACATCCAAACTATGTCCATGGTCTTTAGCTTTGTCCACTCAAATGGGTCTGCAATCTCTACCTACAAATTAAATGTCACTGAAAAGTAAAAAATAAATGAAAATACATCCATCCATACTAAAGCTTTTATGACACTAGGTTGTATCAATAGGATACAAAGAAGTAGTATGATTATACTTTAGGAAAATGCTCTAACGTGGTTAAAACCAATCAGCCTTCTTGAGAGAGCGGCCACCAAGCAAAAGACATAACAAATGCCAGATTATCAAACTAAGAGACTCTAATCCCATTTGGTCAAATGAAAACTACATATATGGTACTTAGCATAATAACCAGATAACCAAGGAAATGGGAATGCACAGCCATAACTTTCTTACGTTTTACTAACTTATGCAAAATATTTTCATATTTCACTTATCCATTCAAAGGATAGTCACTGTTTACTGAATGCCTACTCTATGGTTACTCAAATACTGTACTTAAGAAAAAAATACAGAACTCTGTCTATAGGTGAATTTTTAAACAAATGAAATATGAAATTCTCAATGTAATATCACATGGTACATTAATTTGTCACCAAAATTATTTCACATTAATCTAGTCAGAAATCAGAGTTCCACGCAATTGAAAAAAAAAAAAAACTGTTAAAAAAAAAAAAGACAAGAAAGCAAATTGGTTTTTATACCCCAGAGAAGCAAAAAATGAAATATAGCTGGAAAGATAGAAGTTATAATATAGATAAAGCTTAGGAATATCATTTGCCTAAAATACAAGTTTTAGTCAGTGATGTTTGTATTATTTTTCATTTATTAAATTGTCCTCACAGTCTCGAATACTTTAAAAAACAAAGGCAGCTACTAAAATTCCATGCACTTAATGCTAACACAACCTTCTCCCACTCAAAATACCCTAAATCTTACAGCTAGAAAAAACTTAGACATCAATAAAACCAATCCTGTTCGAGTACAGATAAGGGAACAAATAAAGAAATAATCATGTTTTTAAATCCTTATAGATAGTAAAAATTTCAAGATCATTTCTCCTTTTCATAAAAAAGAGAAAACATAGGGCCGGCCGAGTGGCACGTCAGTTAAGAGCTGGCTTGGGACGCCAGAGGGCCCCGGTTCGGATCCCACATGAGGGCCAGTGACACTGCCCTCTACAGCTAAGATGCTGAACAGCAGCTCAACCTGGAGCTGGGCTGCCATGAGTCGCCGGCGACGGCATAGGCTGCAGCCCCTGTTGCAGTGGGTTGCCATGGGCTACCGTGTGTAGCCAGCAGCCAGCGTGAGCGGCCAGCAGCTGCTATGAGCGGCTGTCCAAAAGCCGGTGACTGATCTGCCTCGCCTGGGAAGAGCGTGATGGTGCCAACTTGGGCCAGTGAAGCAACGTCCTCCACAACTAGACTGAAGAACAAAAGGACAGCAACTTGTCTGTTCCCCTTCCCCCAATTCCCCAGCACTGTTCCCATCCCCCAATTCCCCAATAAAAATCTTAAAAAAGAGAAAGCATAAAATTAATGAATAAAAATCAAATGACGTAGCAAGAATTAAAATTTTATAAGACACTCAGAGATCCACACACTGACCACCTCTGATTAATTTATTGTAATGGCTACAACTTGAGTATAAACTCATTCTCAGACATCTTTAAATCTGGCTGTAAAATACCTGCGAGGGTGACCTCTGTGGACACACGGTCGATGATAAGTACATCATCTGCTCCATCATCACAAGCTTCCACGTAAAATTTTTCAGGTGTGATATGCCTAAGAGAAATTGAAAACCATAAATAAAAACCAAATAAAAAGAAGACTTCTAAAAAACTATTTATTATAACAATTTCAGCAGTTTAAACTTGACATCATTTTTCCAGCTTCTAAATAGAGGAAGCTGTTATGCTGTCCTTATGTGTTTACTGCCACTCTTTTCACTTCATTTAATGCTGATAAGATTTTAATTTGCTATAAAGCCACCAATTTGACTTACACAAGAAAATCATAATAAATTCTAATTTATTATATCTAACACGGTGCAGAAGGCAAGTAGTATAGTAGTTAGGAGTACAATCTATAGAACTGAACTACCTGTGCTGTGTGACTTTGGGCAAGTTACTCATCCTCTCTGTTCTTCAGTTCCAATATTCATAAAATAAAGATAATACCACACTCATCAAGTAGTATTGTTGTGAGGATAAAATGAGCTAATCTTAATAAGCACTTAGAACAACATCTGACATATAGTAAGCAAAATATAAGTATTAGCTAAAAATATTAAGAAACATTTTAAATAAAACATTTCCAGGAAATCACTTAAAATAAACTACTTCAACTTTGGATGTTTTTTGTTAGAATGTCACATTAAAGAAGTGAGAAAGAGGGGAGAAAAAACTCATTCTGCAAAATAAATAAAATAAAACGGGTAAAGTTAGGGTTGGGACAGACAACTCAAAATTTATGCAACTTTGTGAACAGACTTTTGGTTCCTCAGGAGATAACCAGGATAACTCAGGCAAGCAATTTAAGCTTGTTAGGGACTGTCTCAGGAAATGTTAATTAACAGAAACAATTAAGTGAAAATGCAGATTTGCAGGTGCTAAAACAATGCAGACTGGGGCTGTTGCTAAGATGGGCCCAGGAGGAGTACAACCCTCTAGGAGAGTTAAGGCTGGCCAGGAAACCAGTCTGCTCCACGTCCCCACAACTTATCTTACCTGTTATAAAATCACACTTCAAAAAATTTCTGTCTGTACAATAGCCAATCTGAAGGCTTTTTCCTTCCCTTTTTAAATTCTACTCCCTCTATTCCACTCCCCTTGCCCATGAAAAATCTTATACAAACCCATCCAACCATTGCTGGTATCATTTCTTATTTACCAATCGTGTATAAGCTACTTGGTCTTATAGAAACAAGTCCTGAAGCAGAACAAACTGCAATGACCATTTTTTTTTTACTAAGTTCTCCGAGGAACAATCAACCCTTAATTTTCCAAATATAACTTACAGCCTTTTATGGTTCACCTATAATTAACTTAATATTAGGCTAGCTTCCTCCATTTGGGGGGAGATGCTAAAGGAATGAAAATCAATTTTAATACAAACCAAGCAAAATGAAACAAAGATGACAAATCTGCCTCAAATATGGCAGACATCAGTTCAAACCAACTATGATAATAGCTCATTCCTTTTTACTGCAGAATCTATTCTATTGTATGGGTCTATCACAATTGTTTATCCATTCACTTGTTGATGGACATTTGGGTTGTTTCCAGTTTGGATATTATGAACAAAGGTACAATGAGCATTCTCATAGAAGTCTCAAGGCAGACATATGCATGCATTTCTTTTGGGTGACTACGAAGAAATAGAACGGCTGGATCATATGGTACTGGTTTAACTTGTGCAGAGAGGAAAAGAGAGAGCGGTTATAGGCACAAGGAAACTTTTCAGGGTGATGGATGTGTTCATTATCTTGTCACTGGTGATGGTTTCATGGGTGTAAAAATGTATCAAAATATATCAAACTGTACACTTTAAATATGTGCTGGTTTTATTGTTTGTTTTTTGGTTTTTGTTTTGTTTCTTTTTTTTTCTTTTCTTTTCACTTTTTAAATATGTGCTGTTTATTGCATATCAACTATACTTCAATAAAGCTATAAAAAGAAAATAAAGTGAGAGGCCCTGAAACAAAATAAAAGAAATATAACAAACTTCACACACAACCTACTCATAGGTAGTTACCTCTAGCATTAAATCATTTTTTATAAATTCAACATTTCAATCCATATGTGCAGAATGTTTTATGCAAGTGTAAGCTGCATTCTAAGAATAAGTCAATAAATTCATTGAAAAGCTACCATGTGCTAAGCATTAAACAATGGTTAGGAGGTAGGTGATATATAAAAACCAAATAGGAAATAGAAGAAAAAATTGTTTTTATTAAAAAGCAGACCTGAAAAACAAGACTTGCTTATAAAAGCTGCTGAAATAAGGTGCTGTCTCTAAGCCAGATGATCTTTTGATAAGCCTCACTTTTAGAGTCCCTCCGCCCCCCTCACCCCTACTCTGTTAAATGCTGTGTTAAGTGCCTGTGCAGGTGAGATGTCCAATTGCATTGTCTGGGGCTTAAGCAGGCTGGAGACCTGAAGTCATGTGAAATGCTTTCATACAATGGCTATTGCTATCACGGGACATCCTGTCCAACTCTAATGTCCTAGGAAACTCCATGAGCTCTTTTCATAAGGTTCAAATGAGTAACAAAAAATCTCTCCTGTTACCTTATTTTTAAAACAATAATTATAACACTGTCAAGAAACAGTACATTACCAATGTTCTTTAGTGTTAAGTCAACTACCAACCATCCAGAATCACAGTCAATCAGCAAACACATGTACACCCTGTTTGTAGGGAAACCATAGCCTCTAGTGAAACACTCCAACAGATTATGAGAGCACTGCACGAGCAGTGACACTGAAAGGCCTCAGGACTTGGAGTAAAAGCAGGGGCTCTCCTCCTGACTTGGCCGTTACTAGCTGTGTGATGCCGGCCCAGCTGTGAGTGTCCACCCCACGCCAGGCCTTTTCTAGGCACCACAGGCACCAAGTCCCTGACTCACAGAGCTTACATGCTACTAGGAAAGGCAATCAATATCAATATGCCAGGAAGTAATTCAGTGATTTCAGACAGCGATAAAGCTATGAAGAAAATACAGTTTGTAGGGAGATAGAGGGAGGGGGAGGTGATCAATCCCCCTGAGGATGAAATGAAACAGCATGTAAAAGCTCCTGGCACAGCTGTGACCAAAGAGAAGAATCTCTATCCTTAATGAAGCCTGAGGATGAACAGTGGGAATTAAATGAGCATTTATGAAGGGCCGACTCATAGGTATAACATTTTATCATTAACAAAAATATCCTTTAACACAGAAGGGAGAAAAATTACAAATTTTCATGACCGGACACTGTAAGGTTATTCAATTCACACTTTACAGAAATAATAAAATAGAAGGTATTGATTGGTATCTTTGTCACATGAACAATACCTGAGCAATTTAGTTCTGATAGGAAGACACTGGAATCAAATTATATCCCAATTTAAATATATTTTATTTGAACATATATAACTGCAATACATGAATGGCAACATATTAGCTATATAGCTATGCTTTAATTCCTATGTATCCTCAATTATATTAAGCTGATAATTAATTAGGTATAATTATTCCAATAATGCTATCCCAAAAAGTAAAAATACCTAGGTTTCACATTTTGGCCTCAGAATTACAGTGAAAAATATGCCTTCCTCACCATAATTCCAAGTTTCTTAATACTTTAAGACCTAAAATATCTGTCAACATATCTGGACAGAATTGAAACCAATGTAAATCTGCATGTTTACAAGAAATCTATTCCACAAGCCAGAACAGTACAAAAAAAATCTGAAAAAAAAAGTTACATTAAAACAAAGAACCCAGAGTTGCATATTAGGAGCAAATCCTCACCCAAAATATCAAGACTATATAAAAAAGAGCTCTGATTTATCAACAACAAATGCTCTGGGATAATAAAAAATGTGAATAAAAACTATGAATGTCTTTCTTGATTTATTTGTAAAGATGAGTCTAGCAGATCCTGCTCTATAGGATCAGCCCCTGCACAACAACTCTTCCACTGCAGTCAAGGCCAGTACTCACAACCAGTGAGCCCAAGGGTCAGTCTCACCCACTGATGTGCAATTATCAACATAGGCTCAACTACAAGAAGAGGGCACACACAACCCACACAAGGGACACACCTGGAGTGCACGGATCAGGTAACCAGGAGGACTGCTCCAGTGAACCCCACAGCACACCTACTACATAAGGCCACTCTACCAAGACCAGAAGACATAGCAGCCCTACCTAATACATAGAAACAAACACAGGAAGGCAGCCAAAATAGGGAGACAAAGAAACATGTCCCAAATGAAAGAACAGAACAAAGCTCCAGAAAAAGAACTAAGTGAAATGGAGATAAGCAATCTACCAGACTCAGAGTTCCAAGGACGCTCACTGATCTCAGGGAAAACTTGGACAAAGAGAAACGAAACAAAAATGGAGATAGAAAACACACAAAAAAGCCAATCAGAAATAAAGAATAAAGAGCTGGCTTGGGAGCACGAGCTCTGAGCAGCAGGGCTCTCGGTTCGGATCCCACATGAGCCAGTGACACTGTACCCTCTACAGCTAAGATGGTGAACAACAGCTCGACCTGGAGCTGGGCTGCCGTGAGTATCTGGTGATGGCGTAGGCTGCAGTGGGGCTGCAGTGGGCTGCCGTAAGCCACTGTGAGTGGCCGTCCAATGGCCGGCGACCGATCTGCCTCACCCGGGAAGAGCACAATGATCACAATAACAACATGGGCCAGTGAAGCGACGTCCTCCACAACTAGACTAAAGAACAAAAGGACAGCACCTTGTCTGTTCCCCTTCCCCAATTCCCCAATGTTGTTCCCCTCCCCCCAATTCCCCAATAAAATCTTTAAAAAACTAAGTTACAGTTTTTAAACTCTTACAAACCTAGTTTGAATCCCAACTCCACGCGTACTATCACGAGTCCCTGAACAAACCACTGAACTTGGCAGCTCGGCTTTCTCTCCATTAAAAAGAGGTAAGCGATAGATAAGAGTAAGTAACAGAAAACACAAGATGTGTCCAGCACTAAGAAGAGACTCCACAAAACGGTGGCATTATTTTACGAAATGACCTCAGACCACTGGGTTTTTTTTAATTATTCAATTGTCTTTGGGCTCTTAACAAAGTCATCGCTGATGCTCCTTCTCGCTGCTTTACATCTGAGACAAAGTTAACAGGCTTCAGATCAAGTCTGAGGAGGGCTACACAGCTCTGACCACAGAGTAAAGCCCACAGGTTTTATTCCATCCATTTTCTTCATATTGCTCAGGGGCCTATGTTCTTCTAAGTTCACAGCTGTATTTGGTGGGACAGAGTTAGCACAATTTATCTCTCCACACAAATGGTGTATTACTTCTTTATTAATGTTATTCTTAATATAAAAAGATGATTAATCAACGTATCATTTCAGAAATCAAATCCCTCCACTTTTTAATACAATGCACAAAGCCTACATCTAAATAAACAGCCAACAGACAAATGCATGTTGCTTTCCCTCTCAATTCACTCTCACTACCTTTATCTGTATGAATGCATTTACGCTTCTCACCTGTAAAACTTCTATAACTAAAATAAATTATTTGAATTAAATCAATGAATTGAAAAATCACCCTTGTTTCCGTATACAAGTTTTGGTGTGTAACATAATAGATACCTTTCAGTCAATAACATATTTACTGTAAAATCAAGTGTTTGTAACAACAAAAGAGGCTTCTAATAAAATTTTTATATAAAATTACATAAAATATATAAATACAAATACATTAAAAATATATATGGAACAAAAAGGTATCCATATTATAAGCAATGAAAAGGTCTTTCCCAACTCGGCATTTAGATTTAAAGCTGATCTGTATGTTGAAATAGACACATACTGGATAAAGACTTTAAATCATATACAAAAAAATATACAGTTACAGAACCAGGCCTTTACTAACTGTTACATTCCTAATAATCACAAAGTTAATGACTTCACTGTGTGCTTAGAGTCTTTAAAGTTACAAAGCTAGAAACTGAAATTCTTTTATAAGAAGATGGAACATACAATATATAACACTTCCAGTCTGGATAGACACACTTGAAATGAGAAGATCAACAAATGAAAGTTTTAACTGAAGTAGGATGGAATGAAAGCCTTCCACAGAAAAAGCCTTGGAATTCTTTCAGAAGATGGAATCTGGGGAGTATAAACGAGAGGGTGCAGGCTGTGGGGCAGAGCATAATCATTCAAGTGCAGCTTTCGAAGAAGACAATTTCGAAGAAGACAAGTGCTTGGAAATGGGCTAAGTCACCACAAAATCTAATTGCCTATATGGTGAGAGCCAATCAAGGAAACTCCAGACTCCAGCAGTAGAAAGCCGAAAAGCCTCAAGAACTAGAGGGGGAAAGGTGATAGGACTTGAGTGGGGGTGAGGTGGAGAGTGAGGAAGTGCAAAGGTTATATAAATAATCAGATTCCCACCCAATAGTGTCTAGGCACCTGCCCTCCCTGACCGTGGGATTTAATGCTTAGAGCTCTGGACTCCAGGTTATCAGGCATCACTGAGGACCACGGTGAGAGAGCCAGGTGAGGTCAGAAGACACAGAGAAGAAGGTCTGCTTGTAGTTTGGAAAAATCAACCAACCCTCTTCCTCTGCCGGGTTCCCAGAATGCTGGTGGCCAAGCATCCCCCCTCCCAAAAATCCCCACAAGAGCTTTCAATACTGTCTCTGAAGAAACTTACTGGCCCAAAAGAAATGACCTGCAACTGCTGGCATTTAACCACCACCACCCACCATCCCACCCTGCGGAAAAGTTCATTCAGTTCCTGCACAATCACTCTACAGTTCAAGCCACCAGCTGCCAAGTCCTGACCCACAAACACACCTTTCAATCAATTTTTTAGTGCTTCATTCTCAAACATAAAATGACAACCAAGGATCACCAGATATTTGAGAAAAGCTTCCATCACAGAAGACAGAGACCAAAACAGAAAAACAACTTTGGTAAACAAACTATCCTGAACACACTTAAGAACACTTTCATAATTGATAGCTTCACAGAAAAGACACTGTGTTCATGAAACAAGAACAGGGTGCTACAAAAAAACAAAAAAAACAAAAAAAAAGAAAGAAAGACAGAAAAAAAAAAAGAAAGAAAGAAAGTAAGAACGTATTCTTGGCTGAAAGAAATAATCATTTGAATATCTAATAAGAGAACTGGAAGATAAGATGGAAGAACTCTCTTTGAGAAGAGAATAAAAAGAGCTGTAAAACTGGAAAGCATAGGAAGAAAGGAAGGGGAGGAGGAGGAAGATGGGGTGGGGGGGCTTAGAAAGAGGGAAAGAGAGAGAGGCTGGATCCAGGATGTTCAACATCCATTTAGCAGGCATTCCAGAAGAGCACACAAGAAAAAAGGGAAGAAATTATCAAATAGTACAAAAAAAGCAAAAAACAAAGCAAAAAACCCCTCAAACAAAGGACAAGTTTCCAGACAGAAAAGGCCCACCAAATAAATGGAACGAACACACACACACACACACACACACACACACACACACACACACACACACAACAACATAAAACCTCAGAACACCATACAGAGACAATCCTAAAAATTGCAGAAAAGAAAAAAGTCAAGAGTACAAAGCACTGAAATATTCAACAACCACACTATTGGACTATTCAACAGCAAGGTCTTGAAAATTCTGAAGGATAGGGGCCGGCCAAGTGGTGTGTTGGTTAAGAACTGGCTTGGGACGCCAGCTCTGAGCAGCAGGGCCCAGGTTCAGATCCCACATGAGGGCCAGTGACACTGCCCTCTGCAGCTAAGATGGTGAACAACAGCTCGACCTGGAGCTGGGCTGCCGCGAGTCCCCGGCGACGGCGTAGGCTGCAGCCCCTGCTGCAGTGGGTTGCCATGGGCTACCTTGTGTGACCAGCAGCCAGCGTGAGGGGCCTGCAGCTGGCATGAGCTGCCAAGAGCCGCCGTGAGCAGCCGTCCAGAGACCAGCGACCGATCTGCCTCACCCGGGAAGAGCGCAATGATAATTCCAACATGGGCCATTGAAGTGACGTCCTCCACAACTAGACTGAAGAACAAAAGGACAGCAACTTGTCTGTTCCCCTTCCCCGATTCCCCAACACTATTCCCCTTCCCCAATTCCCCAATAAAAAAAAAAATGTTAAAAAAAAAAAGAGAATTCTGCAGGATAATAATTTTTCAAGTGAGAATTCTATATGTAGCCACACTATTAAACAAGTGCAAGGACAGAATAAAAACATTTTCAGATATGTCATATCTCAAAAGATACCTTTCTTTCACTCTTTCTTAGAAAGAAGGAAAAGTTTGTTTCACAAAAATGGAGTAAATCGAGCATTAGACTTGGAATTCAAAACAGGGGAGAGGTGGAAGAAATTCTCATGATGATGGTGAAGAGAGTTTCCAGGACAACAGCTATGCAACAGGCCTGAAGATCAGCCAGTGAAGATTAAAGCAGGCAGGGAGAGGGTCCCAGAGGGAAGTCTCGGAGAAGAAAATGAATTGACAGATCCCTGACATGTTTAAAAGGAATTTTACTGCTGCTACAGATACTTAAGATTAATTAGCGATAGGTACATTTAAAAAAAAAAAAGTCAAGCAGATAAAAAAGGAAACAGGCACTTTTTAATTCCAGGAAAAACAGAAGGTTTTTATAAGGAAATGTAAATAAATATACTACTGACTTCATTTGAACCATACCTACATAACAATATGAACACTGAATATCTTATTATAACTATAGTGAAAGAAGAGAAAGGTATAAAAGCTCAGTTTTCATCTTCTGAAGTAGGTAGAAGACTAAAATTGAAAAAAAATCAGGAAACAGGAGTATAAGCATGTTGTTTAGAAATGTGGAGTAAAATGCTAGAAGAAATCGCTTAAAAAGTAGAAGGTGATGTCTCTGGGACAGTGGGATTTGGAGGGCAGAAGGGTGCTAGGGTCCTCTCTTATTATATGTTTTGTGTACTGTTTACTTTTAAACCACATACATGCATCACATTAAAATAAAAATTAAGTTTAAAAATTGTGTTAAAATAAGGAAAAAATAACTGTGGATCAACGCAGAGAGTTCTAGCACAAAGACTCTGGGACTTTGGCTGGATGCTACTTCTCAGAGAGATGCCGCTAGAATCCAAGTTGCTGGCGCTGCCACCAGGCCCTTCTGATGGTGTTGCTGAAAATGGCCTAAGAATTGGAGCGATGAAGATATGAAGAGTGACTGCCAGCTAATCAACATTTCTAAGTAATGAGAAGGAATGGTTCAGACTCCCACTAACCCTAACAGCAGCTGTCATCCCAACCCAGTCACCTACCCATCCCTTTGCTATCTTCTCCTTTCTCTCCTTCCATTTCCCACCACTCTTTAATCTGCCTTAATATTAATCTGAAGTACATTTATTTTATGCAGTGAATTTTATTCTGTACGTTTTATGCTCCCCAGGTTTCATTTCAAAAGCCAGTGAAATTAACTTTAACTCTCCAGCACTTACCCTCAGAAACACCTGAGTAAACAACCAGGTATAATTTTTGACAGTGAGTATGATTTCACTGTTGTTATTGATTTTATTCTTCACCAAACAGGCCACCAAGTCTCAGCAGACAAGGATTCTGAGTTTATCCATTCCCCTTGGTATTTCTCACACAAAAAGATAGCGGAAGCCCAATCAATTTTCTTAGAGAATTTAACACAATTAGTCGGCAAACACCTACGTTAAGTTGTTTTTTTTATATGGCCCTTAACTAATGTTTTCTTTGGCTCAGTGACAGGGTAAACAGGATTTTAAAAATTGTTTTCCTTTCTCCTAAGTAAAGATCTTGACAGGTCAAATTTTAACTGGATTTGATGTTATAATGTAACTAATAAGAGGAGAAAGAGAGAGTAGCATATCCTCTGATTAGAAAGTCTATAAGCCAAGTTCTGTCTGGAGTTTTTCAAAATTAACCAGTCAGCAGGCTATCCTGAGTTCTCAATGTAATTAATACATGGAAACCAAGACAAAAGGTTCAATGATAACCAAAAATCTAGGAGAAAATCCTCTCCCTACAAAAAGAATGGCCCTCAATTGCTGTGGTGTCTTACTTCCATAAAACCTTCACATTACTTATTTTATGAAAGGTTTTAGAAGATAAGGAGAACCCCTCCAAGAAAATGATTTGACATTAACTATGCTGTTGGTATCAGTATATTTAGAGAAAGTTCAAAGTAATATGGAATACTGAAAAGTACTCTGGTCCTATCTAAACTGTCAGTGAGGTGATCAGAATCCAACAGGTACTTACTATTATCTCTAACTGAACAAGAATACTCCCTGACTTCTTTTAAGACAGGGGATTCAATATCAACCCAGAGTTGTAGTTTCTGTTAAGATGACATGTATTTTTGGAGACATTTCAAAACAACATAAAACTTAAATTTAACAATTTCTTCCCATTGACAACTTTTGTTTGGTTGACTATTTGGCTTTTATGAATTATTGCCCAAGTATAGGACAAAAAAGAAAAAGAAATCACAGGGAACTAAAAGCTAAATTCAGCAAAGGCAATTCTCATTATTATATTTACTATAAATGCATTTAATCTTATAGCCACCTGGGAGTCAACAGGTTTGAAGAGTGCTTTTAAAAAATTATCTTTGTTAAATTTTAAGAAAGGTAATATATTCAATTATATGATCAGATATTATTTTTATTTTCTTTCAGTGTCGGCAATATGATTTTCTAATATCTGAAAACACACTTTTTTTCCATGTAACATTTATGTATTTCAGGCTACAACTAACCTCTTTAAAACCTTGTCAAATCACAATGAGTAAAATTAACCAACTTCAAAATATTACTATTTGCTGATCTCACATCAATTAGAATGGCTTTTATCAAAAACAAAACAGAAAACAATGTTGGCGAGGATGTGGAGAAATTGGAACCCTTCTGCGCTATTGGTGGGACTATAACATGGTGCAGCCACTGTGGGAAAACTTGTATAGGGGTTCCTCAAAAAATTAAAAACAGAATTACTATATGATCCAACAATTCCACTTCTGGGTATATACTCAAAATAACTGAAAGCTGGGTCTCAAAGAGACATTTATACACCCATGTTCACGGCAGTATTATTCACAACAGCCAAAAAGATGGAAGCCACCTAGGTACCCACTGACAGATGACTGGATAAACAAAATGTAATACACACACACACACACACACACACACACACACACACACACATATATATACATACACATATATATATACACACATACATATGTATATATGTACATATACGTATATATACATATAAGTATATATGTATATACACATACACGTATATATGTAAAATATTATTCAGCCTTAAAAAGTTAATTCTGACACGCTATAACACGGATGAACTTGGAGTACATTATGCTAAGTGAAATAAGCCAGTCACAAAAGGACAAAAACCGGATGATTCCACTTACATGATATACTCAAGAGTAGTCAAATTCATAGATAGAAAGTAAAATGGTGCTTGCCAGGGGCTGGGGGGAGGGGTAATGGGGAGTTGTTTAATAGGGACAGTTTTAGTTTTGCAAGATAAAAGGAATTCTGGAGACAGATGGTTGCACAACAGTGTGAACATGCTTAATACCATGGAAGTGGGCGCTTAAAAATAGTTAAGATGGTAAGTTTTGTTTTGTGTGTTTTACTGCAATTTAAAATCACAATAATAAAATTACTATTTGCATAGATGCATGGTGATTGTCATGTCACAAAACTATAGCAAGAACATATTTTCTCAAAAATCTTACATAAGAATTAAATCAATAATCAAATTTACCATGTCTCTGGTTGAAAACATACAGGCATAACATTTTACTAATTGGCTAGCAGAAAGTAAAAACTGAGATAGTAAAGAAGGGTCCTCTGAGCCTACTACACGCATACCCAGGAGGTGCTCCCACCACCCCTCATCCAGCCTCCTTTTGGGTCCCAGCGGTTTCCCCCCTCACTTAGTGAATCCTTAGGCACCTCGTTTATGAAGATAATCTGAGTTTCCCTCCATCCTTCTTTGCAGAAAAAATATGAATAATCTAACTGTTCATTGTGCTAGACAGACCACATATGTCTTCATCACAATATAGCTTAGTTTACATCTGTTCTCAGGGTTGCATCCCATTTGCCCCGACGGACCTCACAGCTATGACAACCTTTTAAGAAGAAAGGCAACTTCCTAACTTAGGAAACAATGTCTCTTCAAAGGCAAACTGCAGCCTGATTCACTTTCTAAAGAATTTCCTGCCTTATACCTATTTCAGCTGACTTTTTAAAAGGAAAAAAAACCAAAAAACATGCTTTAAATGTTACCAATTGTTGATTTCTATTGTAATTATCTTGTTCATTTCAAATGTTATCATTGTCTAACAGTATCCATGCTTACACAAAGTATTTAAAAAGAAAACAGGAGTTGCAAAATAGGGTAGAACTACCTGGTTGTTGTAAAAGTATGAATTTTAAATTCTGAACAAATCAATATTGTTTTCTATATTGAAAGTCCATATGGACATGTCAATTATTTTCAATTATAAGTGACTCATTCTATACCGGGCACGTCTGAGGACTAAGTTGAGCGCAATCTGATAAGAGGGGAAAAAAAAAAAAAGGTAATTTGAATAACGCAGTGTAATGGAAAGATCACTGAACTCTGGGCCTGCTGTGTTCCAAGGCGGGTTCTGCCATGGCTGGGCTGTGTGACCTGACTGTGGGGCCAAAGGGCAATTATTTCCCTGTCTTCAGCAACAATGTAAGATATATATCAACCAGTGATCTCAGAGGCACTGGGAATACACTAATATACAAGAAACGACTTAAGCTGCTGCTACTTCAAAAGAATACATTCCAAATTACTCCAGACTGTGTTCAATTTTTGAAGTGCTGGTAGCTGTTCTACATTGGTAAGTTCCTTTCATTTACTCAGGTGACTTGACTCACTGAGGATCTGCTCTGCACAAGGTTTATACTCAGGAGGCCTAGAGAAGAAATCAACATTAAGGTGTTTCTAATATGTTCCACATATTTGCAACCTAATTGGAGAAACAAAGTATACGAGTATATAATGATTTCATCATTTCTAGGTGGCCAAGTGAGTGGTTCAAGCTGTGCTTACTGGGTCCATCCTTCTCTCAGTCCTCTTGTCCGTGAGACAGTAAATATACTGTTAATCAACCCTAAGAGAAAGAATGTGCAAACCATATGGACGTTCGGTGTGTAGGCTCTGTGACAGTAGTCTGGTCTGTCAGCTCAGTGAAGGGAAAGATGTGGGAAAAAGGCTCTAAGAGAAAGTGAGTCTCTGTTAAGTATGCTGAGTATTTCATCGCCACTCTCTTTCAATCCTTATAATAGTGAAACAGTAATGTTCTCATTTTACAGACAAAAATCTGATTCAGAGAGATTAAGTAACGTGGCCAGCACACAAAGCAAGTAGCGAGGTCAGGATTTGAATCTAACTGTGTTCTGACTAAAAAAGCCTGCGATCTCTCAGCCCTACCATGGATGTGATCAGCAGGTAAAGAGGGGAGAGAGGAAGAAGGCATTCTAAATAGAAGGATCAAAATACGCCCAAGCTTGAAGTTGAGAGAGTCGCCAAGGCTGGCGGAAAGGGGGGAAAGAAAGCATTGGGCAGTCATGGGGAATAAAGTCAGGGGACAGATTGTGAAGAGGCTAAAATACAGATGGCTGAGAAATGTGGATTTAATCCTACAGATCCATGAAATGGAATTGGAGATTGTAAGAAGGGGAGCAGAGGATGAAACCAGGGCAATTAGAAAGGTCAACTTCATAGCAGGAAAGAGATGCACTGGAGTAAATAATGTATGGCATAATGTAGAACAAATTATTATTTAAAATCCCAAGCACTTCAGTATTTAATTAAATCCAGTAGTAATAGTTTTGTAATAAAATATTATCAAACTGTCTCTTGTATGGATCTTTCTTAAAACATACCTGGAGGCATGTTTTAAAAAATGGCTATTATGTCCTACTAATTCTTATGTGGATCAGAAACCACTTCCACCTCCAACTGCATCTAAAAAAGAATACTCCTTAGGTCCGAGGCCATATTTAAAAGCCTTGAACAGCGTGCTTCACAGCAGAAAGGGCAAAAAGAAGGAATAAAAGCAGATTCCAACTCACAAATTCCCTGGTAAAGGAAACAAAATTGCAAAAAAAGTTGTATCTTCACATTTACAGAAGCACTCAAAACTTGTTTTCCAGGGAAAAAAGTTAAGGACTGACAAATTATTAGAGAATGACTTTCACATAACCCCAGGCTTAGTCTTCGCCCAAATTTATAGTTTCCAACTCCTCACAAAAATCAATACAAAAGCATCTTAAAAGCACTTAAAAGACCAAATTTCCTTTCTCTTAAGGATGTAGTGCTTTTGTTTTGTTAGGTCTGGACTGGTGGATTTAGTGCCTCCTAGGCAGCTCATAAACAACCATCATCATTCTCAAGTTCTCCATCCCATTCAATCTTTACTACAGGAAAATTCAGGTGCATTCAGTAACCTAACGCCCAGCTGCATCAAGCCAAGGCTCCGTATTGCTCAAACACATTTGAGACCAAGTGTAGGATCACGTTAAAGCCTTTAGTAGCTATCAGATAAACAGCAATAACCTAATTAGCCAGCAGAGTACACGTGACACTGGCCCAGCCAGTACCCTGGTCAAAGACACTTTGCTGGCCTCATTCACCAATAAGGTGATCACCTTGCAAAGGGGAACTGGGAGAGAAAACGTAAACTTGGCCAGGAAAATCTGGAGGGAAGTATGCGGCTGGGGCTTTCAGTAAAGGGAGAGGGTCGAGGAAAAAACCATCTTCATCTTTTCTACAAAATAGCTGATGTCGAGTCGATGGCTTCACTCTCAAGTCTGCATCCCTAACTTTACATCGAAACTTCCAGAAAAGTCAAGTGAGCTTGAGGTTCTGGTGGGCAGCACAGGAAGTGCCCAAACCACATTTTGATGTCTTCATATCCCTGCAAAGGATATGCCTGAGAACTAAGATATTTTAATTTATTTAGGGATGGACAAGCTCCTCAGAGACGACACTTGCATCTGCTGACACTCGCAGGCTACGGCCACTGGGTTTTCAGTCTAGGGGTAAAGCATTAAATACAAAGTGAACAGCACAAAAGTGACCCACAAACAAGATGTAGGAGCCAGATGGGAATCCTAAGGGAAATTCGTGTCTTTATTTATCTAGGAGAAGCCAAAAACCTTACCGATACCGAATTTACAACTCCCGACAAACCAGGGCCTACGTCTCAAAAGCCTCAAGAACGTGGCTTGACGGAGGAGTCGGCCGGCAATGCCAACATTCTCGAGATCGGCCTCTGGCTGTCAACCCGGACTTAAGAACCTGCTCTACGCTTGGGCTGCATAACACGTAAAGCCCAGGAATCTTTCAGAACCTTAAGAGTATTGACTGTACTTTACTCCCCCCCCCCCCAACATTCTAAAGACCGGTCAGGCTGACTTCGAGGCCCAGAGAAAGAAAGGTTTGTCGATTTCTGCGTGGACTCCAACGTGCTGCTATGGGTCCATTAAGTAAGAAAAAAAAAAACCTCTCTCTTCTAAGCAATAAGGACAGATTGAGACGCCACCTCTCCAAAAAAGAAAGTGGGAGGAACGTGAAGCGCTGCATGAAAACGCCCGACTTGCTGGAAGCCAGTCTGCAGCTTCGCTCTCCGGCCGTGGGCGCTGAGGCCGAGGGGGACGGAGAAAGGCTGGCGAGACTGTCGCTCCCTGGCCTGTGGCGACTCGGGCGGGGCTTTGGGGCGGCCACGCCGGGAGAGGACGGCGGGGAGAGCGGCTCCTACACCCGGCCCCACGGCCCGGGGACTCAGGAACCCACCCTGGGGCCAGCGGCCCGCACCTGCCGCCCCGCCCGCCGCCCTTAGGCCCTTTCGGTCCAAGGCCTCCGATCCGCGCAACTCACAGCTTCAGCCGCTCGTAGGTCGTCGCCGCCATCCTGCACCGCCGCCTCCTTCCTCCTCTGTCCGCCTGCCCCGCCCCGCGCCGCCACCTCGGCTACGGCCCTACCGGTCACCCTGGCACGGAGGCCGCAGCGCCCAGCCTGGTCCCACCCCTCTCCACGCCCCGCCAGCCCGGCGAGCGAACGGGAGGCGGCCGGGGACAAACTTAGTGCGCGCGCTAGAGCACGCAGGAGACGCCAGCCGACGTGGGGAGGCGTAGCGCCGTGACGTGGCCGCTGCGGATTGGCGGGGCGTGCTTGCCGGGGAACGGAGGAGCAGTGGAGCTGTGGAACCGCGCCGCGGCAGACATGCAGCGTCTGTGTTGGGGAGTCTGTTGAAGCTGCGTGAAGTGTAATCGACATTGCAGAGAGCTTGGGTAGCACGGGGCCAGTGGCGCAATGGATAACGCGTCTGACTACGGATCAGAAGATTCTAGGTTCGACTCCTGGCTGGCTCGCTGCGCACTTTTTGCCATGTCTGGGTCTGATGTTCCAGGCACTTGTTGGGAAAGACTAACTAAGGTGCAAAGGTTAAATATCTTGAATTGTAACGCTGCTGTGCCCGGAATGTCATCTTTTAAACTGTATTTGGAACCCGGAGTTGTGTGGCGTGTTTTGTACATCGCAAAGCGCCCTATTAATGACGCATACGAGGAGTCTCTGTATAGGGGGTACATTTAGGAAAACACAGCTGGAAAGGTGGCAATTCGGGTGGGTGGGCGAGCTGTGGCTGGAGGTTACTACCGGATAACGGAAAAGCGCACTGAAGGCAGCAGCTCTGGCCTTTCCCCCCGTGGATCAGAAACTCCCGCGGTGATATGAAGAGCGGCGCAGTTCCAGTTTACCCGGATTGGGTGGGCTCTAGCTCTACCCGGCATTGGAGAAGGAACCGCTGCAATGCGGCTGCGCGCGTCCGAGGGGCTCCCAGGGTGTTCCGAGCCTGCAGCCTTGTCCTTTGAGAGCTCCGGGCCCCAAAGCAACCCGGTCCCCCAGTGCCATCGAGAAATCTTTAAGTATGGGTGTTTTCACAATAAGAAGACCCAGGTAATTGAGTGTATGACCCCTCATTTTATAGATGCCTGTCTCCAAGACCTGAGAAGTCCCGAAACATCTGCTACGGAGAGTGGACTCGAATCCGGGGAGTGGCTGAGACATCGAACGCCATCCATTAACGAGTCACTCAATCGATCAATTAACCTCTCCAATATAACGTGTTTTCCTCCTAAGGAAATTATAGAAAATTTGTAAAATAATTATATAGAAAACTATTGGGAATAAAAATAATGCGAATTCTCATGCCGAGATCATTACTAACATGATTTTTTTCCCCTTACATACTTTCATTTTCTTACTTTTTGATATGGATCTACCTACACATGTATTTTTCCGAATTGGGGGTTGTACCAGAAATGTTTTTGTGTTCTCATTTTGTCCCCTTAGCTTTTTGCCTGAGATTTAAGGTCATTAAATATTCTTTGACGGTATCTCATTAGAGAACTAGATATTTTAAGCATTACTCTTTTTGTTGGCAATTTGGGTTGTCATTTAACACTTTAAAAATAATGCTGTGTTGAATTATTTCGGATATGTCTTACAAATTTCTAGATGTGGAATGATCAGGTGAACATTTTAAAGAACCATTTCATGGACATTTTAAAGACTTGGTACATGTTTTCAAATTGCCTTCCAAAAAAATTAAATACATACTTCCATCAATATCTGTTACTTACATGCTAACCAACACTGAATATTATAAATTTTGTTATGATTTTTTTTGCAATTTTCATAATTGAAAAACAACTTCCTTTTACTTAATTACTTGATGTATATATTTTCTCTTGATGTATTCAGTGTTTTCTTATAGATTTGTTAGACTTTTTAATACATAAAGGATATGAATTCTTTGACTATCAAATACATTGAAGTCTTTTTCCAGTTTATTGTTTACCTTTTAATATTATAATATTTTTGCACCTAATTTTCACTCATATATTCCAATCTACCAATATTTTACTTTATATTGGGTTGTCGGAAAAGTCATCAGGCATTTTTGCAATGAAAAACAGAAAAAATACGTCGTGACTTTTCCAACAACCCAATAGTTTCTCCTATTACATATGTGCTCTTTTCAAATTGCTTTGTGTTTTTTTTTCCCACTTACTTTTAGTACATTTGTAATTTATTGTGTTGGTCATTCCAATGGAAAAATCAATTAAGACTTAAAGCCTACCACTTACTGAGCAATTACAAGCTCTAAGCTCTTTACTTGGACTAATTCAATCAATCCTACCACAATCCCCTAAGGTAAGATCCCTTGTTATCCCCATGTTTAAATATAAGGGAACTAAATTTGCTTAAGGTCATTGAGTTGAGCAATTAAGTGGTGGAGCCTAAGTTAGAACTTGAGTCTGAGTTCTTGACCCCAAAGCCATCCTTGCCTGTGGCTTACTATGTGCCAGACGGTGACCACTAAGTGGACTCAGGGCTATTCCCTGACTGGGCATGAATGGCGATCACATATATACCCCACCCCTTCTCCCTGCTAGTTAGCAATCAAGACCCATCTCTAGTCCTGAAGACGCTCCTACTCACCCGCTCTGGGCCCTTGGACATTTCTTCTGCTTTAATAAAACGGGGGCGTTTAGTTGCAGCCTATCTTGTGAGGCTGTAAGAAAAGAATGCTTCCGGCTTCTTTCTTTGCCAATTGAGTAATGCAAATCAAGGCCTCAACATTCAGGGAGACAGAAAAATGGAAACAAATCCCAACAGAAACAGGCATTCATTCATCTTGGGCATTTTTAAAAGCCAAAGAAAACCAAACCCAATTCTTAGGAAAGCAATAGGATAAGAAATCAGCCAAGGATGGGTAAGAAATTGACACTTTAGCCAAGTTTCTCCTACAGTGAAATTATGTTACCTATGTAAATACATTTTTGGTGGGGGTTTTTTTGGTTTTTTGTTTGTTTTTACAAAATCTGCAAAGGTGCTTTCCATGAAAACAAACCAGGCTGCAGATGAAGTTCATTGGCACTATCCCAATGACCTCTGCAGCCCATTTTGACATCTGTTCTTCTACAGGAGAGAGTGGCTTCCAAACACATAGCTCCCACATAGCAATTTCTGACCCATTCTGTCTGTTGTGGGGTCTGCCTTCCTGCCAAGTCTCCAAATCATATGCATTCCTTCACTTCCCCCCCATCACAGGCCTGCTTCGGACCAAGACCCACGGGCAATGCAGGGCCCACTACTGTCTGCCTTCAAGGACTTGGATCAGTTGGAGAGACGTGTGTGCCCAAGTGGTGGGAGTGCCTTAAGCCGCCTTACACACCTGAGGGCATCCACATAACCAGGGCTTCTGAAAGTGTCGCACACCTGGAGCTGTCACATCCCGGGGACCTTGTCCTGCATCAGACCTTGGGCTTCTTTTTCTCCCAGAGTCTGACCTACTCTGATTTTTTTTACATCCGAAGTCCAAGGTCTAAATCACTTTTATGTATGAAGCACTTCTGTTTTCAACCCAGGGGAAATGCAAACCCCCCTTTTAGCAATGCTTGAAGAAAATGCACCTAATATCCCCAGGATATTCCTTCATTTTCACCCCAGAAGCTTGTTGGACACTTTAGTAGGCTGAATAGTGTCTCCTCTCCCCAAAATATCCACGTCGTAATCCCAAGAACCTGTGAATACCTTATCCTACAAGATAAAAGAGACTGTGGATGTGACTAAGGGCCATGAGACGAGGGCATTATCCTATATTTCATGGGAGTGCTCACTGTAATCACATGGGTCCTTATATGAAAGAAGCAGGAGGGTTAGAAAGGAGGTGACAACGGAAGTCAGTGCTGGAACCACAAGCCCAGGAATGTGGGCAGCCTCTAGCATCTGAAAGGGGGAAAGACTGGATTCTCTCCAGGAGCCTCCAGAAGGAACACCTTGATTTTAGCCTTCGAAGGCCCACCTGCTAGAACCCTAGGATGATCAATTTGTGTTATTTTAAGCCATTAAATTTGGTTATTTGTTACAGAAGCAATAGGAAACCAATACAGAACCAACAGTGATAAGCCACTCCTCACACGAGTTCAGGCCAAGTAGCCTTAAAGAACGAATACACTGAAGATTAACTCAGTGTATTAACTCAACTCCGGGGCAGCCAGAGTTGTCCAACAGCTCCCTTGGGGTGATGGAACTTTGGCTTGGTTCACGGGGTACTTACTGTTTGGAGAGGCAATTCAACCTTCTGTGTCTGTTGTCTTATCCATAAAACGAGGGATTATAAAGAATATGGTCCTCATGACCTGCTGGTGTGTATGTATTTAGAAAGACAAAACAAATCACCCATTGGGAGTATTTACATCATAGAAACCAGCAAACACTCCAAATCGGAGCTGAATTTCCCTTTGCCCCCCCAAAGCTGGTTTACCAGCACACCTTGGTCAGACCATCTTCTCCCGATTTTCATCTCTTGTGGCATCAGGGTCATAGGGAAACAGCAGCCAGTGTCTGTAAAATCAAAGTACCTGCTCTCTCATCACTCAAGATGTCTTATTTCCAAGTAAGACAGTACTACAGTCAGCACCCTCATCTCAGCTTTCCCGTGTCCTTGGCACAGCAGACCTGGCAGCCACAGAACTAAACTGAAGCCTCCAACAAGCCCATGGAGCAGGGAAAGTCAGGTACCTGGACGACCTCCCCCTCCCCAAGGATGCTAAGCACACACTCAGCCCCTTCACTCTGCAAGTCCTGCCTTCCTGCACATGCTTGCCTCAAATCTGAATGGCCACTCACCTCTTTGGTCATAACCATCAGAAAAAAACAGCATACACAAAAGGGAAGGAGACAAAATGACCACCACTGCAGCACGACCTTAAGTTTCAATATTGAGGATCCAGTTGAAGAAAGTGCCGATTCTTAGATGAGTCTCCAAGGGTCTCTCACCTTCATACACATCTTGTGAGCTAGGCACCGACTGCCTTAGTTCCATACTATTCTATCTTTTCAAGGATGTTGGTGTAGTGAACTGTCTTGAATGGTAGAGATAAGACTATTTGGAGGTCAGGCAGGCTTACTGCCCATTATAAAAGACTGTGGTTCCCTGAGCCTGGGTTTCCTCTTGTAACACAGCCCATTACACGTGCATTTATCGCCTGGCCCTCTCCATGGGGCCCCACAGGAATTAGGGCTCAGGGAACTAGTGCAAATGTCAAAAAAGTGAAATGTTCCTACTGTTGCTGTACTAAATTGTCTTTTGTCTCTGACCTAGGAGTCTCATAACTTCTGCCAGGATCCATGAAGCCATGGCATGCTAACTTATTAGCTTGTAAGTAGTCATGTGCTACTTAATGACGAGGATACATTCTGAGAAATGTGCCATCAGGTGATTTCGTCATTGTGTGAACATGATAGAGTGCACTTCCACAAACCAAGAAGGTATAGCCTACTACACACCTAGGCGCTATGGCATAGCTTATTGGTCCTAAGCTATCATGTTACAGTACAAAATATGAGATTAAATGAAACCAAGAGACAGTAACGCGAGATGTAGAAGGCTGTTGCCGGTTAACACGGAATACTGTTTTATAGCAAACTTTTTTGTATAAGTAGAAAGAGCACATTCTAAAATCAAGATAAATAGTATCCTACATAAACCATTGCCAGTCATTTCTCATTATCAAGTACTATGTGCTGGGCATACCTGTATGTGCTATACTTTCATAGGACTGGCAGTGCTGGCGTAAACAAACCCCCAAAGCACCCCAAATGTGTGTAACGTGTTACACTATGGTGGTTATGATGGCAGTAGGCAGTAGGAATTTTTCAGCTCCATTATAATCCTATGGGGCCATCTTCACATACATGGTCCATCATTGACCGAAATGTGGTTATAAGGCACATAACTACTAGGTAAAATCTCAGACCCTTCACCGTGTTGACAACCATCTGTTCCTTTAAGAATCCAGGGCTTTACCAGAAGACCAAATCCAGCTAGCACCATCTTCTTTGTCCACAAACACACAAAGGAATACCCAGTCAACATCACATTGGAGAGCACTTGACTGGTCTGCAAATTGATGCAATTTTATTATCATGATATTTTGAATCATTTTATAGTAACAATTGTTTGAATAATTTTACAGTAATAGTAAAATTTCAAATAATTTTATAGTAACATTTTGCATAATTTTATAGTAACAGTACATTTTTGAATAATTTTATAGTAAAAGAAGAGGCACAGAGGGAAACAATCTTTTCCCGCACAGTTGAAATTTTCATACACTCTGGAAATTTCCCACATCTGTCCAGTTCTGGCTCAGAACGATAGCTAATATATTTTACTCATTTTTTTCCTATTACTTTTAAAAGTTACTTCAGATAGTAACTGGGAAAGGAGGACTATTCCTGGCACAAAGGGGAGTACAAAGAATTTGGTTTCCTAGCAGACAGGGTTTTATTAACAAGGGCATCGAGCAACAAGGGTGTGGGGTCGAGTCTTGCACACATTCTTTGCAAGAGTACCAGCGGCCATCACGGCTCGCACACTCACACACACATGGGAAACGGCACACAAAAACAGCCTGCAAAGGTTTGTGAACGCCAAACAATGTTCTCAAGTCTCAACATTTCCTTTTGTACGTGTGACTCCAGCCCATGGAAACAAGGTGATGGCAGTGCTTGGGGATGATCAGAGCTCTGTGACAATCCCACCAGCCACCCAGGGCTCAATGGCATGACCTCAGGGCACAGCTGAATGAGGTTTCCATGCCAGCACGAACCATGGAGCAGTGAAAAGTCCTGTGCCAGGGACAGGACATGATGGGGGCAAGACTTAATATCCTTCCATGATGAGAGATGAACAGAGAGAGAGAGAGAGAGAGA
>NW_017731368.1:4091747-4133365 GCF_001890085.2 Hipposideros armiger
AGAGAGAGAGAGAGAGAGAGAGAGAGAGAGAGAGGGCGCGAGAGCGAGACTGAGACCTGATACAGGAGGCTAAACTAGGTTATTCGCTTTCCTCAGACCACCCAGGCAGTTTCTGAATGGCCCTACCTGAGGGAGGGTTAAAAAAACAACAACAAAAAAGTCATGAAATAAACTAAAGGGCAAAATGAGGCAAGGGAGAAGGCTGGAGGCTGGGTCTGGGATCTTGAATCAGGCTGTCACTGTCCTCATTCACCTAAAGTCCAAGAGTTGTCTAGGGAACTCAGGACGGGCTATCTGCTCTAACTTTTACAATAAACATATTCACCCTGGTCTACCAGGTGCATGTGTTTCCTTTCTAGGGGACTATAAATACACCCCCATTACCGTTATTTTTAGCTAATAACTTACAGAATGTTTAAAATACCAGGTAGGTGATCATCTCTTCATGGCTTTTGAGCAGGAGAGAAAACTGTGCGAGGATCCTACCTGGTGCCCTCTCCGGAAGATGATAACAAGAGAAGCTGCTGCTCAGATTCCTAGGACGTCTGGAAATTCTCTTCTTCAACATACAATGCCACATTTACAGCGAGATCTAAAATCACCCCAATCAAGCCCATTCTAAACTTTTCATTTAAAAAATGAACGAGTTACCCAATTTGCAAACAAGTCCCTGCCACTTCTGACAGTGACTCCAAGGCAACTTGAGTCACTGCTGGACTTGAAAGTGGAAGCAAAGGTGAGTCCGCAAGGCCATCAACCGCCCTGGGTTGGCACAGACGAGTTGAGGCATATCGGCTGGCTTCATCTGCCCAGCAGCCTTGCCCAAGCTGAGCTGGAGGAGGGCTTGATGGCAAGAGAGGGATGCGACCCAGGGGTCAATTCCCCAGCCCTGCACGTTCACGGGTTTCCAGGAGGCTCAGCTGCCTGGGCTGAAGGGACATCTGGCCAAAGAATCCCAGCAGAATGAATTTCATAAAAATGTGAAAAAATCCATGTTCCCAATCCTGTGCTTCTTACAGGCAACTACCCCAAATGCGTCGAAACGTGGTTGAGAAGTGGAGCCGGAACCCAGGAATTCTGTGAGTCCCAGGTGCCTCTGGGTTCCGCCTACCTCTCCAGCCACCCAATCCCCTCGCTCTGTGTGAGGTGAGATGGAGAGCAGACGTCAGCTGCCATGCTCCCAACCTGGCTGGCAGAGGTGAGATGGCTCCGGCATTCCTACAACAAGGCCCGTGGGGGCCTCACCACAGGCTGAGGGGGCATATGCCACCCAACCATATATATATATATATATACATATATATATATATGTATATATATGTATATATATGTATATATATATATATGTATATATATATATATATATATTTTTTTTTTTTTCCCCCTTCTCATTGAAATGCCAAGGGGTATTGACCTCTGGCCTCAGGAATATGACATGAGGGCAAGTTTTGTCTCTTCAGTGCAGAGGTGGCCTTGAAATCTCGCCAGTGTGTGGCCCTCCCTTAGCCCTTGCCACCCTGGGGAGCCAGCATGATGAAATGACTAAGGCAGCAGCACGCAATGTCTATTGGTTCTATACCCTGCTGCACTTTAGTTTGGATTACAGGGCCCTGACCCACTGGAGTACAGCCCACGGGAAACCAGGGTTTCCTAACACACCAAAAATAGCATTTGAGTCCACTGTGATGGTGCAATTCCTCCTTTATCTGCAATTTGGTGACGCTCTTATCTGTGAGGTATTTTTTGTGTGTGAAAGACTGAAAGTGGAGGGAAACAAAAAAAACAGACAAAAGCAGTGTACCTTATACTGGTTTCTTCAAACATCTTGCCTTGCCAAGAATTGGGCAACAGAGAAACCTGTGAAATGACTGTAATAACTTATCCTCAGGCACGCCCTCCACGCTGGTTTAGAGGTCACACACACACACACACACACACACACAAACAAACACACACACACAAACACCCCTTGTTGATAAGGGGCGTAGGCAGGCCTTCCAAAAGCCCATCGTCCAATAAGCTACACAGGCGCAGGAGATGTCCGCACATGGGATCCTGAGACTTGCCTTTGCAGGAGCGACTCCAAAGTCACAGACTCTCAAGAGCTCCGGAGGGGTAGGGGGCAAACAGGTGGGTGAAGAGGCCTAGTGCCTGCACCAAGCTCTCATCCAAAAGTGCGCCAACAGGGCAAATCTCCGCCAGGCCCCAGCGCCGATAAGGGAGTGAAGATCTGTGGGGTAAGGGGCACGACACACAGAACGCTGTCAGTGTGCAAGGTGGAGACCCTGTCTCACTCATTTCAACGCTAGGCTCTGGTTTACCAAGAAAATCCTTCCTAAGATGCAAAGCACATGTTCGAGTTTCCCTCCCACCATAAGGCAATTAAAATCTGTAGCCATTCTACAGAAGAATGGAAGCTCTGGGGTGAAAGGAAGCCTTAAATTATTGTGTGTGTGAAAGGAGGCGGGGGAAGTGGGGGTTGGGGTGGTGGGGGTAAGCTCGGTGCTGGTATTTTCCTGGAGGGAGGGAAAGGGTTGGATGCATCGGCAGCTGAAATCTCTCTTCAGAGGATATTGTGAAATATGCTCAGTGCAAACCTTTCCCTCTGAAGTGAACTGTTCCCAGAGGGGACAGGCAAGTCCATTCAGTTGCACTGATGTGATCTCCTGTCACATGCCATACGCTTGCTGGAGTGTCTTCCTGAGTAATCTGATGAGGGCATGGCAGCGGAGACAGGCACTTCGAACATACACATACCAGACAGGTAGGGTTCACCTCGCTGGTGACAGGAAAGGCACCCCACATAGGCGCAGGCACTCCTCCACCCCGATTCTACCCCAGGGGCCACGTGTGGATTTCTCATTAGGCAACCGTGGCTTTTCACCCCCGTCATGAGGTCTGTAAGAGGCTCTGGCTAGAAGTGGTGCTGGTGAAGTGCTGGGGACGAGGGGCCCTTCTCCAGCCTCTTGACATGGCAGGAGTGACAGAACAGGTGGTCCTCCAGCGGGTAGCAGCGGTGACCGTCTTCATCATTGAGCTCCAGACCGCAGTCCTGGGCGAGGCAACAACGTCAGTGGCAGCAAAACGAAAGGACGGCAAGACTGACACAAAATCCAGTCCCCAAACCATTTGTGATTGTGAAGGGGCAGAAATGGCCAGTGCAGAACAGCCAGCACTCCCCAGGGAAGGCCTGGGCTGCACTGTCCAGGACCCAAGCCACTGGCCACACGTCACTCTCAGAGCACTTGACATGAGGCTGGCCGGAAATGAGATGGGATATCCTTATAAACACACACCAGATTCCCAAGACTTAGGACAAAAAAAAAAAAAAAAAAAAAGGATGTAAAACATCTTGTGAAACATGTTTTATGTTGACTACATGTTGAAACAATAACATTTTGGATAGAATGGGTTGAATAAAATATTATCGCAAAAATTAATCCTGCCTGTTTCACTTTTTTAACACGGCTCTAGAAAACAAAACTACACGTATAACTTGAATTTGTGGCTCTCACATTTCCATTGGACAGCGCTGGTCCGGAGTGGGTGGAGAGGACAGTTGAGCAAGGGTCTTTACCTCTCTCCCCAGCACCTGGAGTACTACTGACAGGGACTCCCAGCTATTTCTTCAGTGCTGGCACTGGGATCAAGCTATCTGTCACTCACAGCCCGTGTTCTCCCCACCCACCGCATCAAAAACAAATCTCTTTTCATGGGTGAATCTACTTAATTCTGGCTGAAAGCCCACGGGTACTTGAAACGTTTACTCCCTTCACAAGTGCTGGTGAGGGGCGACCCCTGGCTGGCCTGACAGTCATGGGGCACCAGTGGCTCCTTCAGTCTGAGGTGTGACACAAGGACAGACAAGAGGCAGACGGCCCCCACCAAACCTTCACACCAACCAGCAACATCCCTGTTTCCCAGTGGGGTTTCTTGGGTTCAGCTGAGAAAGGGGTTCCTGGCTGACAGAACAGCCTACAAGCTGGAGGGAAGGCAGTCTATTCCCCAAACCGCACATCTGCCTGATGATGTGGTCCCCACACAGGACCTGAAACCCACACCCCCCTACCCTGCTCCTCCGCTGCTTTAAGAAGGGCAGCTACGGGCCAGCCGAGTAGCGCGTTGGTTAAGAGCTAGTTTGGGATGCCAGAGGGCCCCGGTTCGGATCCCACATATGAGGGCCTGTGACACTGCCCTCCACAGCTGAGATGCTGAACAACAGCTCAACCTGGAGCTGGGCTGCCGTGAGTCACCGGTGAGGGCAGGTGGGTTGCCATGGGCTACCGTGTGTAGCCAGCAGCCAGCATGAGAGGCCAGCAGCCGCTGTGAGCGGCCGTCCAGAAGCCGGCGACTGATCTGCCTCGCCCGGGAAGAGCGCAATGATGGTGCCAACTTGGGCCAGTGAAGCAACGNTTTTTTTTTTCCCCCTTCTCATTGAAATGCCAAGGGGTATTGACCTCTGGCCTCAGGAATATGACATGAGGGCAAGTTTTGTCTCTTCAGTGCAGAGGTGGCCTTGAAATCTCGCCAGTGTGTGGCCCTCCCTTAGCCCTTGCCACCCTGGGGAGCCAGCATGATGAAATGACTAAGGCAGCAGCACGCAATGTCTATTGGTTCTATACCCTGCTGCACTTTAGTTTGGATTACAGGGCCCTGACCCACTGGAGTACAGCCCACGGGAAACCAGGGTTTCCTAACACACCAAAAATAGCATTTGAGTCCACTGTGATGGTGCAATTCCTCCTTTATCTGCAATTTGGTGACGCTCTTATCTGTGAGGTATTTTTTGTGTGTGAAAGACTGAAAGTGGAGGGAAACAAAAAAAACAGACAAAAGCAGTGTACCTTATACTGGTTTCTTCAAACATCTTGCCTTGCCAAGAATTGGGCAACAGAGAAACCTGTGAAATGACTGTAATAACTTATCCTCAGGCACGCCCTCCACGCTGGTTTAGAGGTCACACACACACACACACACACACACACAAACAAACACACACACACAAACACCCCTTGTTGATAAGGGGCGTAGGCAGGCCTTCCAAAAGCCCATCGTCCAATAAGCTACACAGGCGCAGGAGATGTCCGCACATGGGATCCTGAGACTTGCCTTTGCAGGAGCGACTCCAAAGTCACAGACTCTCAAGAGCTCCGGAGGGGTAGGGGGCAAACAGGTGGGTGAAGAGGCCTAGTGCCTGCACCAAGCTCTCATCCAAAAGTGCGCCAACAGGGCAAATCTCCGCCAGGCCCCAGCGCCGATAAGGGAGTGAAGATCTGTGGGGTAAGGGGCACGACACACAGAACGCTGTCAGTGTGCAAGGTGGAGACCCTGTCTCACTCATTTCAACGCTAGGCTCTGGTTTACCAAGAAAATCCTTCCTAAGATGCAAAGCACATGTTCGAGTTTCCCTCCCACCATAAGGCAATTAAAATCTGTAGCCATTCTACAGAAGAATGGAAGCTCTGGGGTGAAAGGAAGCCTTAAATTATTGTGTGTGTGAAAGGAGGCGGGGGAAGTGGGGGTTGGGGTGGTGGGGGTAAGCTCGGTGCTGGTATTTTCCTGGAGGGAGGGAAAGGGTTGGATGCATCGGCAGCTGAAATCTCTCTTCAGAGGATATTGTGAAATATGCTCAGTGCAAACCTTTCCCTCTGAAGTGAACTGTTCCCAGAGGGGACAGGCAAGTCCATTCAGTTGCACTGATGTGATCTCCTGTCACATGCCATACGCTTGCTGGAGTGTCTTCCTGAGTAATCTGATGAGGGCATGGCAGCGGAGACAGGCACTTCGAACATACACATACCAGACAGGTAGGGTTCACCTCGCTGGTGACAGGAAAGGCACCCCACATAGGCGCAGGCACTCCTCCACCCCGATTCTACCCCAGGGGCCACGTGTGGATTTCTCATTAGGCAACCGTGGCTTTTCACCCCCGTCATGAGGTCTGTAAGAGGCTCTGGCTAGAAGTGGTGCTGGTGAAGTGCTGGGGACGAGGGGCCCTTCTCCAGCCTCTTGACATGGCAGGAGTGACAGAACAGGTGGTCCTCCAGCGGGTAGCAGCGGTGACCGTCTTCATCATTGAGCTCCAGACCGCAGTCCTGGGCGAGGCAACAACGTCAGTGGCAGCAAAACGAAAGGACGGCAAGACTGACACAAAATCCAGTCCCCAAACCATTTGTGATTGTGAAGGGGCAGAAATGGCCAGTGCAGAACAGCCAGCACTCCCCAGGGAAGGCCTGGGCTGCACTGTCCAGGACCCAAGCCACTGGCCACACGTCACTCTCAGAGCACTTGACATGAGGCTGGCCGGAAATGAGATGGGATATCCTTATAAACACACACCAGATTCCCAAGACTTAGGACAAAAAAAAAAAAAAAAAAAAAGGATGTAAAACATCTTGTGAAACATGTTTTATGTTGACTACATGTTGAAACAATAACATTTTGGATAGAATGGGTTGAATAAAATATTATCGCAAAAATTAATCCTGCCTGTTTCACTTTTTTAACACGGCTCTAGAAAACAAAACTACACGTATAACTTGAATTTGTGGCTCTCACATTTCCATTGGACAGCGCTGGTCCGGAGTGGGTGGAGAGGACAGTTGAGCAAGGGTCTTTACCTCTCTCCCCAGCACCTGGAGTACTACTGACAGGGACTCCCAGCTATTTCTTCAGTGCTGGCACTGGGATCAAGCTATCTGTCACTCACAGCCCGTGTTCTCCCCACCCACCGCATCAAAAACAAATCTCTTTTCATGGGTGAATCTACTTAATTCTGGCTGAAAGCCCACGGGTACTTGAAACGTTTACTCCCTTCACAAGTGCTGGTGAGGGGCGACCCCTGGCTGGCCTGACAGTCATGGGGCACCAGTGGCTCCTTCAGTCTGAGGTGTGACACAAGGACAGACAAGAGGCAGACGGCCCCCACCAAACCTTCACACCAACCAGCAACATCCCTGTTTCCCAGTGGGGTTTCTTGGGTTCAGCTGAGAAAGGGGTTCCTGGCTGACAGAACAGCCTACAAGCTGGAGGGAAGGCAGTCTATTCCCCAAACCGCACATCTGCCTGATGATGTGGTCCCCACACAGGACCTGAAACCCACACCCCCCTACCCTGCTCCTCCGCTGCTTTAAGAAGGGCAGCTACGGGCCAGCCGAGTAGCGCGTTGGTTAAGAGCTAGTTTGGGATGCCAGAGGGCCCCGGTTCGGATCCCACATATGAGGGCCTGTGACACTGCCCTCCACAGCTGAGATGCTGAACAACAGCTCAACCTGGAGCTGGGCTGCCGTGAGTCACCGGTGAGGGCAGGTGGGTTGCCATGGGCTACCGTGTGTAGCCAGCAGCCAGCATGAGAGGCCAGCAGCCGCTGTGAGCGGCCGTCCAGAAGCCGGCGACTGGGCCAGTGAAGCAACGTCCTCCACAACTAGACTGAAGAACAAAAGAACAGCAACTTGTCTGTTCCCCTTCCCCAATTCCCCAATAAAAAAAAAGAAGGGCAGCTGCGACGGTTTCAGGACTTGGCAGTTGTGAAAGTGGAGAAAATAGCACAGACCTTTTTATGCCCCAAACATCTGCATTCTCTGCAACCTCCCCGCCATCCCACAAATCAGGCTCCACCCAATTTCCTCCATCAGCTCCGGAGGGCAGCCCCTCGCCTAAACCTTGCTGACCATCTCCTGCCCCAATTAACCAGGATGCTTTTCTCTTTGACTTCTAAACGGGCACTGGAGCCGGGCGGGGAGGGGCTTACCTCGCAGTGGTAACACTCCACATGGTAGTCTCTGTCCATGGACACAACACGGATGGTCTCATCTGAACCCTGGACCGGGAAAAAGCAAGAACAAGAGGCTAGTTGGGGCCCATTGGGCTCCACACGCCATGGGGTGGGTGGAGATGACTCTGAGTAACAAGTAGGAGGCCTTAGAGAAGAGCAGAAATCAGGAGTGGATACTAATGCTAGCAGGAAAAAAGACACATTTAGGGCCAGACAGGTGGCGCTGTTGGTTAGAGTGCAAGTTCTGAGCAATAGGGTCGCTGGTTCGATTCCCACATGGGCCAGTGAGCTGCGCCCGAGCTGAGCTGCCAACAGGCGGCCAGATGGCTCAGCTGGTGAGAGCACGTGCTCCTAACAACAAGGTTGCCGGTTCGACTCCAGCATGGGATGGTGGGCTGTGCTCTCCCGCAACTAAGATTGAACACGGCACCTTGAGCTGAGCAGCCTCAAGCAGCCAGATGGCTCAGTTGGTTAGAGTGTGTGATCTTAACAACAAGGTTGCCAGTTCGATTCCCACATGGGATGGTGGGCTGCGCGCCTACCCCCACCCCTCCAACTAGCTTGAAAATGGTGACTGGACTTGGAGCTGAGCTGAGCCCTCCACAACTAGGATTGAAGGACAACCTGACTTGGAACTGATGGGTCCTGGAGAAACACAATGTTCCCTTCCCCAATTTCCCAATAAAACCTTAAAAAAAAAAAAAAGACACATTTAGCTGAGAAGTGGAGAAGTGGGAGGGACACTAGTGCTATCTTTTGGAATGTCGGAGTCAACACTGACAAACACACCTATGTGGCTTTCCTCGTCTTCTAATCGAGGAGTTAGTGTCGAGTCAGAGAGCCTGCCCTGATTATGGGGACTAACAGGGCACAAGAAGGGCCCTGGGCTGGGGAAGCCAGCTAATGAGAAAGGGGCTTCTTGGTGAGGACACTAGTTACCTCAAAGTCGAGATTCTAGAAGGACTGTTTTAAAGGTGAATGGACAGGACACAGATCTTATAAATGACCCCAGGGAGAAATTCGTGTCATGGAAGACCTGGAGCGGGTCTGAAGAAGCACTTACCTCAGGTGGAAGGATGGGAAGCCCACAGGCTGCACACTTGGGGGCCAGCACCCTGGAGGAGAAGCAAAGAAGCGGTAAAATGCATATGTGGTGTTTCCGGAAGGCAAGGCCAAGTTTCTGGGAGACCTGTGCATGGGGCCTGCACGGAGCCCCCCCCACAGGCCCAGGCCTGCCTCCCGTCCTGCGCTCTTCCAGCAAACCCCTCCAGCCCTCGTACAAAGAGGCTCACACTCTGGGACTTGCTTCAGTATTGCTTCGGGACTGTTCCTTAGCCGTGACGAGCACATTTGGCCCCTCTCACTCGACTCGGATAAAGACTGTTTACTGCCTTCGTGGCGCCTGGGACAGGCCCAGGCACATGGAGTGGGCTGGGGGCCAGCTGCGTCGGCGCCTTGTGAAGTTAGGTAACGCCGGAGACACAGGCCTGGCAGATTTGTTCTGTGTTTTTTTGTTTTGTTTTTGGTTTTTCCAGTAAGCATGGTCCTTTCATCAGTTCCTGTCCGCACGGGCATTGACTGAGCTCTAGTCCCCCTCAAACCATGCGGCCTTTGCTCGGCTGTGGACTAATGGTCCCAGCTGCCTGCAGAAGCGCCGCAGCAGGCTGCCACCTGTCTCTCTGCTGTTCCGATCGCTGGGGCGTGCATGCGCGGATCCTGGCCCTCCTTACTTGTGGTAATCTCGGACACAGTAGATCTTGTTCTCAGAGTCCACGGTGAAGGGCACCCCGTCCAAACACTCGTTACAGATGACACAGCGGAAACAGCCAGGGTGGTAGGACTTCCCCAGGGCCTGCAGGATCTGGGGGCACAAAGGACGAGGCCAGGACTCAGCGGGATGACGGGCGAGGGAGGGACGGTGGAAGGGAGCAGCACGTCAGGGCAAGGGCCCATGTCAGCCATCACACCACATGGGGCACACTCGGCCCGGAGCTTCACTTGGCCCAAGGTCAACAGATGACACGGGGCAAGAGAAGCTAATCTAGTTACATCTCAACAGGAGACCAGACAGGATCCCTCTCCTGTATTCCTCAACCTCCAGGGGGGGATTTAAAGAGCTCCCTTCCAAAAACGTCTGCAGGAAACGATGGAAAGCAGGGCCACGAAAGCTTCCATCCCAGAACTGGGAAGCAGCAAGTACACGGAGAGAGCCAGCGACTCCCCACCGAAATGCAGAGCTGGCAAGAGGCCTCTGCACTCCTGCCTCCTGGGCGCCCCTTCTAAGCAGCTCTGACGCTGCGACACGATAATCCTGTGATTCAGCCCCTCATTATCTCAGATCCAAATGCAAGCAAAGCCTCTTGGTTGTTGTTGTTATTTTTAAGCACAATGAAGAGAAAGCCCCACAAACCTTCTTCCTTTCAGCATCATCTGGTCTGGATGTGACACCCCAAGAGGACAGACAGAACAGACGGATGGACAGAATGGCCTTGGTGAGTCACTGGGTAATCAAATTCACCCACCATGGAACTGCCCACCTGTAACCCCTTGTTAGGTGAGAGAAAACATTCTTCCTATTCAGTCAGTGCTTCTCCAAGTGTGGCCCCTGGACCAGCAGCATCAGCACCACCTGAAAACTTATTAAAAATGCACATTCTTGGGCCCCACCCCAAATCTCCTGAATCACTGACTCTGGGGAAGGCCCAGCAGTTGGTGTTTTAATGAAGTGATACTACTGGTGCATGCGAACGTCGGCGTTACCACGAGTCTGGATTTTTCTATAGTGTCCAGTTGAAAGAATCTTTGCCGACTCAATAGATTTCATTTCCACAATTACCTGGGCCATGAAAGTCAGCACAAACAACTGAGTTTGGAATCAGCACCAGCGAGGTGGCACCAAAACGCACATCTGCCAGCGATACATATTATGGTCGTTAGTATGCGGGAGTGGGGGCCACACAGAGTGCCTTCAGAGAGGCAGAAGGGAGGGGACATGGAGCGGAGGGCATCGTGAGACCTGTGGGGAAGGTGCACCGCCATGTGCCGGCTCCTTCCAGCGCCCGGACACGGCCTCCGGAGGCCAGCCCCACACCTCACACACTGCAGCCCCCGGGATGACCGGAGGGCTTCCCGCTTTTCCAATTTTTCAGCTTCCTCACTGCCTCTAAGGTTTCGCTAACCCTCGAGGCCCCTCTCAAGTCACCAAAATAAAAACCACCAGCTGGGCTTCCAAAGTCCACTGGGCAATTCAGATCCTGGCCTGCATTTCGCCCCCAGACCAAGGCTGTCTTGGCACTCACGCTGTGCCGAAAGGAAGTATGGGAGGATTCAGTCGCCCTTCTGCCACACTCTGACCGGCTGTAGTCAATTTTGTTCTTAATGTGGGAAAATGCCCAGTTCCAAGTTGTAAGTCCAGAGCATTCCACCCATCTATGAGCAAGGGGGCACAGACAGACAATTCATACAAGGAGTAGGACAACTGGGGTTCTGCAGGAGAACCAAGAATGGGATCTGAAGGAATCTTTCTCTGCAGCACTAGAATTTGGGGTGGCAGGTAAGGGTTGTGTTTTTAAAACTAGGTGTCACTATGAGACAGACATTCACTAAAAGTTTTCAAGTCCTAGAGAAGGCCTGCAAGGACCCAGGCTCAAGTTCGCATCATCCAGTGTGGTAGAGATTGTCTCCAAACGCAGTTCCTTCCCTGCCCGTACGCACAGGCTGGTCCTCGCTTCTTAAAGAATTGGAGACTACTTCCTCTCCCCTTGGAAAGAGACTGGACTTGTGACTTTCTTTGATCAACAGAGTGAGGAAGACATGATGTTCTGAAATTTCTGAGTCAATGATGTAAGAAGACTGGCAGCTTCTGCTTCCTCTTCCTTGCTATAAGACAGTCCAGGCTAGATGTGGCATGAGATTATATGCCACAGGGAGAGAGGCCTGGGGCGTGAGAGGTCATCTCGGACGTTCAACTGTGCCCCCAGCTGAACACAGCTGAGTTAAGTGACCCCAGCCGATGCCACATGGAGCAGAGGCCTGGCCTAATTCCTGACCCATTGATAAATAATAAATCACTGTTGCTTTAAACCATTAAGTTTTTTGGGGGAGATGGGATGTCATATAGCAATAAATAAATGGAATACCCTGAGGTTCAAAGAAGGCTTAGGATACCCAGAAATAAGAACAGGGTATACTCATGTTCACAAATTTGGACACTGTTGACCTGATATGTGATGGCTTTGTCAGGACTCTAAAATCAAGGACAAATTCTGCCAAAGCAATGGTGCCCTGTGGAGTCTGGCAGGCTCTTAGGGAAGGCAGGGGTGAGGATGTGTGGCTCCTGCCTGCCTCCCCGGGGGGATGGGGGAGGGCCCTGTTCCCAGGGACGCCTGGGCTGCTGACAAGAACCCCACTCACAAGGATCAGCTCTGCTGTGGTGCGTCAGAGCCAGGCTGACAGCAGGTTCTCTTCATGAACAGGGATATCTCTGGCTCACAGTTTTATACGTGTTAGCATAAAACCAATAGAAACGAGCATTTATGTCCATCAAAGACATGCCTGAAAGTGTTCACAGCAGCTTTATTCTTAAGTAGCCCCAAACTGGAACCCACCCTAATCCCCATTAGCGGGAGAATGGATAAAAATGCCTACAATGGAATTCTATTTAGCAATAAAAATAAACAAAAAAGCAATACAGGCAACAACATGAATGAATCTCAGAAAGGTTTTTCTGAGTGAGAAAAGGCCGACCCAAAGGAGAATATATGTACGATCCCATTTTTATGAAGTTCCAGGACCAACAAAACAAATCTGGGGCAAGAGAGGTCAGAACTGTGGGTACCTTTGTGTGTGTGTGTGTGGCGGGGGGGGGGGGGTCTTGACTGGGAGGCCAAGAAGGAACTTTCTAGGGTGTGGGAAGTGGGAAATGATCTGTATCTTGACCTGGGTGGTACTTACAGGGGCAAATAGTCATTCAACTGTACCTTTAAGTTGAGTTGTTTCTCAACTTAATTCTATGAGTTGTCTCTCAATAAAAGGTAAACTTAAAAAATAGCTACAATTAGCAATTCCCGTCTCCAGAAATGAATTAACAGGTCAGCTAAGAAAGGGGTTAACTCTTCCCAACTAAAAGAACGTTACACAATCATTTTTCTCTAACCAGTACGTTGAAGAGATTCTACAGAGCTGATCTCCAATTTGATGCCTGAGACAGAATAAGAATGCTATTCCTTAAGCCCACAACCTTACCCTATAAGGAGATCAGGAAGGAAAAACTCCCCACTGAAGAGATAAAGATACTGAGTCCCAAGACAAGCTCAGAGAGCCAGTGGCTGAGCAAGAAACAACGTATAAAACTTGTTCCGGGCTGGCCGAGTGGCGCGTTGGTTAAGAGTTGGCTTGGGACGCCAGAGGGCCCCGGTTCGGACGCCACATATGAGGGCCAGTGACACTGCCCTCCACAGCTAAGATGCTGAACAACAGCTCAACCTGGAGCTGGGCTGCCATGAGTCGCCGGCAACGTCATAGGCTGCAGCCCCTGTGGCAGTGGGTTGCCATGGGCTACCGTGTGTCGCCAGCAGCCAGCGTGAGCGGCCAGCAGCCGCAGTGAGCAGCAGTCCAGAAGCCAGTGACTGATCTGCCTCACCCAGGAAGAATGCAATGATGGTGTCAACTTGGGCCAGTGAAGCAACGTCCTCCACAACTAGACTGAAGAATAAAAGGACAGCAACTTGTCTGTTCCCCTTCCCCCAATTCCCCAATAAAAAATAAAAAAAACTTGTTTCTTGTTCTGTGGTTTCAGAACTAACAGTTCCCCAAAACTCACCTTAGGAACAGACCGAGCCAAGCAGAACAGAGGGGGAAATACCATGTTTATCTGACTTTCTGCACCTGACTCCAAGGTAACTGGGAATTCCGCAGTAAAAAACAGGCTCCATTTGGCATCTCACCTGGGACGCCGCCAGGATCCCAGAAAATCAGAGGGAGGCCAGTGTGATAACAGCATCAGAAACACACCACTGCATGGACTGGATGGTTGAGGGCGCTGACACCAAGAAAAGCCAACAGTGTGGGTTCTACTAGAGCAAGCAAGCTGCATGGCACCGGGTCTGCTTTTCAGATCCGCAGGTCAAGGTAAGAAGCACTGCTCTCGATCATTGATTTCTCGTTTGACTGAGTGCCTCCCCGTCCCACTGAGTTGTTATCTTGCTCAGCTGACACTACTCACCATGTCCATGATCAGATGGCCGCAAAGAAAACACCGGTCAGCAGACTGCTGGAAGCCGGAGTACTGCAGAAGAAAGAGCAAAGAACGTGAAACCCAGGCAGCGCAGCGTTTCCATCTGGCCGCAGCCATCAGGTAAGCCAAGATGGGCGCTTACAGGTACATCTGGGAGCTATGGAGGAAGAAGCAGTCTGACATAATCGGTTCCTCCTCAGGGTGCGCTGCTGGCAGTACCGCCAGCTCTCTGCGCTCCACAGGGCCCCCGCCCCACCCGGCCCGATAAAGCACGCAGGCTGGGACACAAGGCCAGCAAGGCTATGTCATATATCAGGTTCATGTGCGCCGTGGTGGCCGCAAACGCTCAGTTCCTAAGGGTGTGACCTACGGCAAGCCTGCCCATCACGGGGTCAATCGGCTAACGTTTGCTTCAGTCTGCTGCCGAGGGGCGAGCTGGACGCCACTGTGGGGCTCTGAGGGTCCTGACTTCTTACTGGGTTGGTGGAGATTCCACATACGCGTTCTTTGAAATTATCCTCACTGATCCATTCCACAAAGTGATCAGACAGAAATCCTGTCACCCAGTGGATCAACAAACCAGTCCACTCGCACAGGGAGATGCGAGGGCTGACATCTGCAGGCCACAAGAGCCGTGGCCTTGGAGAGGGCCACAGGTCCCACCATTAGAGTGGTTCCCGCCGCGCAGCTTGGAGGGGGCGCAATGCTCTCCAGCCCCACCACTACCGCTGATATGAGTAATGTTCGTAAAATGTTTAGCTAGTAAACAATTTAGGTCAGTCACGTCTGCTTAAAAGTGTTCTTTAATCTGCAGACTGTTTCATGAATGCTTTGTCAAATTATGAAAGTTAAAGTGCAATAATGTCTGAAGACTATAAGAGCTGGTGTATCTTGTTTCTCATAAGTTAAATGCTTTTGTCTTTCCTTTATCTTATTAGGGAGTTTATATGTCAGTGTTTAAAATGCTGTTTGATACAATAGGTGTAGAATAAATTTTGTGAAAGAGGAAGGAAAAAAATAATAAAACCCAGGCAGGGTGGATGAATCCAGCCACTTCCCTGCCAGTCACGAGCATTGCAAGGACTTTCTTAGAAAGATGTGTCACTCTATACAGGAATCTGTCATTACCCCGAGGACAACACAGCTGCCTGATGAATCAGGGGGTAGGCTCTGCCATAAAAGCCACTACAAATACTCAGAGCACTTGCCCTAACAATGACTGCGTCTGGCACCCACGACACGCCGCGCTCTGTGTAAGAGGCTGTGCCTAGAGAGACTTTAATCTCTAAACTGGTGGTTCTCAAGGAGGAATTTCCTAGCATCACCTGGGAACTTCAAGAAGTGTACATTTTTGGGCTCTACCCAGACCTCCTGAACTGGAAACTCAGGGGGTGAAGCCTGGGAATCTGTTTTCACAAGCCCTTCAGAAGATTCAACGCATGTTCAAGTTTGAGACCACCACTCTAATCCTTAAAACAATTCTGCAATGTACATATTATACCATTTCTCAAATAGAAGCAAAGGGAAACTCAGAGAGGTTAAGCAACCTTCTCAAGGTCACACAGTAAATAAGGGGTGAGGACAAGACTCAAATTCAAGTCTGTTTCTGGTTAAAAAGCCAATGCCTTTTACAGTTAGTTTCAAAGAAACTTAATGAATATTATCTAACTTACCTTACACACACACACACACACACACACACACACACACACACACACACAGTTGGAGTCTTGAAAGAAATGAGGAACTCTCTTCAGAAAACAGATACTATACACTGGAAGATACTAGAAGTTTAGATACTGCAAACACAACTTAATGGGGAAAATGTAATGGAAAAGAAGATAGAAAAAAAAAAAGGGAGAAACTCTTCACCAGGCAGTGGAAATTTTTGCTGCCAGGCATCTCCCCGCCATCCTAGGGGTGATAACAGTTCTTTATTTTCACTTGGGCTCCAGCCCCACCCCCCATTTCGGTCCCCACTATTCCTGTAGGGCCCATCCCAGGCTGGGTTCTAAGGCAGGGCAGCTGGCTCAGACCTGGCCATTCAGAGCCTCCCATTCCTCCAGCACCAATGATTTTCCCCAGGGATGCTCATGTGACCCAACAAGAGCCAATGAGGCTCCAGGAGGTGTTCCTGGCGGCTTCTGAAGGCAGGATGGGCACTCTGGAGGGCTGCCACCATCTGGCCATCATATAGTGCCTGAGACTGAAGCTAGCACGGTGAGAGGCAGGGCCAAAAACTGAAGAGAGAATGACTCCTGAGGGCACTGCTGGTTTGAACTTTTTTGCTTAAGCCAGTTTGGGTTTGCTTGAACATGCCTGGCAAACGCTAGTCAAAATGAATCAACCCACACATCCCCAGGCCATCTCTGGGTGTCACGTCCCTCTCCCCGAAATGCAGGTTCCATTCAACCACCATTCCCCAAGCCCCACTCTATGCTCAGCACTGTGTTCGGGTCTGATGAGGTAAAAGGTGGAGACGCATGTTCTTCCCTCCCTGGGAGCATACGGTCGGTCGGTGGAGGAGCAAGACTTGTAATCAGACACAATGCTGTGCGCCAACTGCTCTCCCAGGGCGAGGGGGCTGCACAGAGGGGGCGCGTCCCACTGTGGGGGCAGGAGGGACAAGGAGGGCTGTCGGAGCTCCCTGTGCAAAGAGAGGGTGAAGACATTCCAAGCAGGGGAAACGGCAGTAGCTAGGGAAGGAAGGTGGGGCTGGGTGGGCATGCAGAGAATGGCAAGGCGCAGAGTGAGCAAGACACAGGCTGGGAGAGAGGCAGGCTGCGGGCCGCAGAGAGCTCTTCTGCGCATGCGCTGAACACTGGGCCGCCCGGTGGACACGCAGGCAGTGTGGAGGAGGCCATCAGGCCAGCCCCGGGGAGCCATGCTGATGTTGCAAGCTAAGCTGGTCCAGGGAGGGCATGGTGGCCAAGGATCAGTGCTTGGCCGCATTCTGGGAGAGACAGCAAGGAGGAGGGGTCGAGGACAAACCCAGGACACAGGTCTCAGAGATGAGGACCCAGGGCAAGGTGATGTTTCTGCTTCAGGCAAGTGGAGTGAGGGGCTCCAGCCCAGGACTGTCCAGTGGGCAGTGAGACGTCAGCAGCTGGCCTCAGAGGTGCTGACAGGGCTGGAGCTCAGATCTGGGCGTCACTGGCACACAGATGGCCTTTCTGTGGGTGAGACAGGCTGGATCCCCATTGAGAGCAGGGAGGGTGAGGAGCAGGAAAGGCCTGGCCCCCAGGCCACAGGTTTCAGAGATGGGCGGAGCCAGCATAGATGCGCAAAGCAACACGAGGACAGGCCGAGTGGTTCCAAGGTCCCTTCAAAGCACAAAGCTCTGTGGTTTGTCGGAACATGGGGTTCGGAACATGGGCCACCCTGTGCATCTACAGAAGCAAAATCAGGACCCCTTTCTCGGGCAATGCAGCTTCCCACCGGCTCTGGGGATCACCGCAAGGAACCATCCCCTTCTCCCAGCGGGGCCTCTCTGCACGCTCCCTGTCTGTCTGTCTCTGCTCGCTCCCTGTCTGTCTCTGGTTGGGACTGCAGGGAGGGGAGCCTTGGGTGACAAACTCACCAGGAAGTCTTCCTCACAAAACACTTTGCCATTGACGAAATAAAAGGCTTTTCCTCTTAGCTTCCGGCCTGTGGAAAAAACACAAAGGCAGGGTCACAACAAACTGCAGCAAACAAAGAGAAAAGAAAGGCAAAATCTCTTTAAGCAGAAATAAACACACAAACAATGCTAACTGTTATAACAGTTTCTGACTACTGAAAGCTGCGGGTGGCCCTTGGCCATGGGCAGGCTGAGGCCAAAAACCAGGGCCCCCTGAGGGGTGCTGCTTGGAGGGAAGGCGGACTTGGGAATCACATGCTATGCCCACTTCTCACACCTCTTCTCTGCTGAGAAAGAAACCAGCCAGATATTTGGTGGCAGGATGGCAGAGGCACACACAAGTGGCGGTACCGGGCAACAATCCTTTGTGAAGCTATTACTTCCCAGGCGTTTGGGGCCACCACCTTTAACATGTTCTCCAAGGGATGCTGGTGACAACCTAGCAGGAAAATCCTATAAATCTTATTTTCCTTGTTTTCAGATTTTTTTTTTTAAATCTGAGCTATAGAAAATACACATTGTTGGAAGGGTGATGATTTTTCTTGTTTTCTCTTGATCAAAATGGGGTGAGCAGGAGTGGGAACAATTCAGTGCCCCCTGACTCCTCAGATGTAACTTTAGCTGCCATAAAGTTAGGCCGCTGACAAGAATGGCGTATGGTATCAGTTCCTTTGATCCCTTATGAAAAAGACACAATGGGTCATGTGTTCAAGGCAAGCGGAAGCCTCCTTATGGGGGAACCTGGGACCGTTACTCAGCTGCACACCCAGATCCAAGAACATTTCCAATGACACAGGCATAAAACATATTCAACAGACTCCACGAGAGTTTCGAAACCTGAAGGCATTCTAATCGCTGTGGAATCAAGCCCCAGGGTCCACAACATGAAACCAGAATCAACGATGTTGCAGATATTAACAGAGAAACCCCCTGACAAACACTGAGTGTCCCCAGAGCAGGCAGAACGTGAGGTGATGGACGAGAGACTGTCCATGTGGACTTGTTGGGGCTCGGAGAGGATGCTGAAAAGTATCCCTGCAGAGGAAAAGCCACAGGAAAGGAAACGAACATAGTATTAACTACAAAAGATGGACTGAAAACCTCAGTGTGAAAAACAAAAACTATTATGAGAAAATCCAGGCAGCGGTTTTTGACTTTGGCATGGAATAGGATTTTTGGGGTAAGACATAAAAAGCATATCTTATAAAGGTAAAGACTGACAAATATGACATCAAACATCTAAACTTCTGTTCAACATAAAACAACAAACACAAAGTTCAAAAGTCAAAACGGTTGAAAAGCCAAACTGCTCCTCAGCTAGGAGGCAGAAAGTGTGGGCCAGGGGCCGGTGGGCTGAAGGCCTCAGGCCACGTGGACAGAACCAGGAGACGGAAGAAGCGGAAGAGTGGACCCCTGGCCATGGGTGAGGGTGAGCGTGGCTGCAGACTCTGAGGCCGGACTGCAGGCTGAGGTTAGGAAAGAAGGGTGCAGACTCTGAGGCTGACCACCCACTTTTCGGCCTCTGTACCCCACTTATCAGGAAGGCCCTGCCCTTCTGGCCTGGTCAGACCCTTCTTCGTGTGGTGTCTATTGCTGCCAGACCTACTGTTGTCTCAGTGTCTCCCCAACCCTCTGACTGGTTCCTATAGAACTTTGTAATATTCTGAGCAAATGCTACATTCCTGGAGGGTGTAGTGTAATTTCCAATCAGCTACACATGGCGAGGGCTTGGCGATGGTCTAATAAATGCTGAGCTGAAGAAATAAAAGGCACGCCAGGGACCAGAAGATGGCTATGACTCATATAACAAGGCACGAGTATCTAAAACATGGAAAGACCACCACCGATTGATAAGACAAACACAAGTAACCCAACGGAAAAAACAGGTAAAGGACAGGAAGGGAAGATGCAAAGAAGAGAAAACCTGTTCAACTCTAGGCAATAGCTACTTAAAGATGCCCGACCCCACCAGCAATCAGGATGTGCAAATTAGAACCACAGTGAGATGCTACCTCATTCCCAGGTGGGCAAAACTCACTCCACCTGACAATACACGCCCTGGTGAAGGTTTGGGACGAGAGGAAGCCTTGTGCACTGCTGGTGGGAGTGTCGACGGGCATGACCCCTTCGGGAAGAGTGTGGCAAGAGCCCATAGAGCTGAAGATGCCTGTTACCCACAACATACACCTAGGGGTGCCCCTCGTGAAGCGAAGAATTTGGAGTTCTGGTCACTGGATGAGATACTATTGGGCTGTCGGAAAAATCGTGATGCATTTTTGCAACGAAAAACAGAGAAGATACGTCATGACTTTTCCGACGACCCCATACACAGCAGTCAAAATGAATGAACTGGGTTTGTGCCTATCATTATGAACTGAACATACTGAAGTGTAAATAAAGAAAACTGATCAATGATGCAGTCACATGGTAGGTAAGATATATGTAAGTTAAAGCGCGCGCGCGCGCACGCACACACACACACACACACACACACACGCACACCCAGTACTGTATGTTGTTTATCGATACTTGTATATGTCGTAACAGTAGAAAAACCGGGACTGAAGGATCCATGCACTCAATTCCTGACAGCAGCTGCCCCAGGGAAGGGGAAACGGGACGGGAAAGGGAACCAAGACGATTCCGATTTATCTGTAAAATTCTACTTCCTTTACAAAAAATAAGCCAACATATAAATATTTGTGCATTCTGGGAGGCAAATGAATAAAGGTTATTTCCTATAGCACATTCCTGTAGTTCTTAAATCTCACACACACACACACACACACACACACACACACACTTCTTTAGGTGAAATACTATAAACCAAAACCAAACAATAAACAAGAGAAAACATCTGCACTATATGACAAACAAAGAACTTAACCCATATACACAAGTCACAGTCCAACATAAAAAAAGCAGGAAAAGACAAATAGCAAAAGAAGTGTGAATGACCAACAAATATAAAAGAAAATCTTAAACTTTTCTCATGATTTAAAAAGAAATTGTAAATTAAAATAGTATCCATGCTTGCTCTATCAGAGAGGTTAATACTCAGTGTTAAATGACACTGACAGTCAGGCATTCGAGGGCCGAACTAGGGTGTAGCAAGAACAGGTGCTAACAGCTAAGTGATTTCAAGGTTTCTAACAGAACCCCCTGACAGCCATGGACGTTAATTCCTTTACTTACTGATTAACTCCCCCCTCTATAAAAAGATTCCAGAGGACTCAAAGTTTTAGGGGAAACAAACCGAGAACTGGAGTATCCTCTCCACTTTTTGTCCCCATCAGGCACTTGGGTGAAAACAGACCCGCTGCCTCCAGTCCCTCCCCAAAAGCCAAGGCGACAAGGACACAAACATCCATCCTAACAGGAGCTGCCCACCCGCGAAGAAGAAGAATCCCCACATTGTCTGTCAGCAAGTAAAGCCCAGGTCCAGGCCTGTCTGTGGGGTTCCCTTGTTCTATCTCTTCCTTCTGGGAGAACCCGTTTGGATGAGAGGCAAGGAGGCGAGGCTGCAGCTGCCGATGCGGCCACTAGAGGGCGTGAGGAGGCCGCCTGAAACCCGCCCTGGACTTCCTAGAGAGAGGCGAAGGCGAGGCTTCCGACCCACTGCGTGCAGAACGCGGAGCTCCGGACCCGGTCCAGGACCGGGTCCAGGAAGTTCTAAGTAAACTGAGCTGGGAGCTGATTTTTTGTTTTGGTAGAGGGCAGATTACCTCTGTTCCAAAAATCATAGAGGAAGATCAGTAAACATGCCAGAGCATTGAACCCTCTGGTAGTCTTAAGAAACACAAGTTAAACAAGAGCGATTTCATTTCTATCAACAAAGATTTTTTTAAATGATCACAGTCGTTATGTGATTGCTGTCATTGCATATCTCTGTAAGCTACCGATGCGAGTGTAAAACGATAAACTCTCCCTGGAGAGGGAACTTTAAAGTTTATCTTTGACTCAGAAGGGCTGTCTGGGACTCAGCTTAGGGAAAGAATCTGAAATGTGAATAAATATTTACTTAGATCCAAACTGGAAGCCACAGAGATATGACTACATAAGACAGCGTACATTTAAATGACAAAATATGTAGCATTTGAAATGCCATTCAAATAAGTGTTTTAGTGATACTGGAAAATGCTTATAGTTCAGAAAGATACTCAAAATACCTTAGTAAGTGAAAAAAAGCAAGCTGGATAACTGCATTTATAGTACAATTCCATTTCAGAAACTTATACCCATACACACACATTCCACTGATAACGCAAAAGAAAAAAACCTGGAAAATTGCAACTAGAACTAGTAGTGGTTAGCACTGGTAGATAGCACGACAGGGAAATTTCACTTTCAATTTTATACATTTCTTTTAACTTATCTATTGGGTTGTCGGAAAAGTCATGACGTATTTTTTCTGTTTTTCATTGCAAAAATGCATCATGACTTTTCCAACAGCCCAACAGTATTATGTAGCACTGGTAGGTTGTATTAAACGAAAATTTCACTTACTCCTTTAGACATTCAGTATCTGAAAATCTTTTTCTAGTATTAGGTACACTGGCAAATGGTATGAGAGAAACTGCACTTTTTGCTTCATCCATTTCTATATTAAATTTTTCTAAAGTAGTGTATGTATAATCTGCAAAATAAGAGGCCAAAGAAGGGGCTTAGAGGCTACATCTGCTTTTCCTTTATTAAAAAAAAAAAAAATTTGAGGACTCCCCCACCCCAGACCTGAGAGGTGGGGCCTTCGTCTGCGCTGAAGGACTCAAACTCCAGTTTCTACTTCAGTTTTAAAGGACCATGGACGTTTAGAAACCGAATCCCGTATCCAAATTTATTGGTTTGTATTTTGTCAGTGGGAGAAAAAGCTCACCTCTGTTGACTGCCTTCTATGTTTCAAGTACTGTATTTAGAACTTTCACATATTAAAAAGTTTTGTAAATGTTTAAAAACATTACCACGTTATTGCATCATTAGCCTCCCCTTTCTGTCCCTGTCCTGCCACATGCCCTTTATTACGAGGAAGTCCACGCATCACACTCCCTGTCACCTCCTCTGGGCTTCAGCGAGTGTGGAAAGGGCTCAGCAAAGAACGCGGTAGAAATAAAGCCTATCCCGTGTCAAGGAGCCAGGGATTGCTTATTCTTGGGAATCACTGGAAATGACACCCCAGGATTGCTCCCAACTGTCCAGGTTTCCTTTTCTCTTTATAAAAATCACGATACTTATGAGTTAAACGTTATCATCTCCATTTTATAAATTTCGAGGCTCTGAGAGGCTCACCTAGGTAGCGAGTGGGCAGGACAGGAACCCAGGTTTGTGTGACCCTGAAGTGCATCTTGTCCCCCTGTGCCACGAGCCTGCCCACACTATGTAACACTTGTTGAGCGCACACCTATGTGTGGAACCCCGTTTCTCTCCTCCTCCCAGGGAACGGAGACGGAATTCTCATTTTTTGAAGCACTATCTACGTACTGGGCACTATACCTACATAGTATCTCAATTAATTATCTTGACAACTCTGTAAAAATCTCTTGTGATGGCACATGTGTGGATATAACTTGACTGGTGAGGGGTAGGTGAGGTCAGGCAGAAAACAGCAAGCAACCTCGTCTTGAGAAGCAGCGAGGCAGAGGGAACGTAATCACTCCAGATCTGGCCAATGAAACAGGCAGCAGCTAACCTGGAAATTCCTGGATTCACTGCCACTGTCCGGAAAGTTTCATTCAAATGCAGGATCTAGAATCGCCTTCAATGACATATAAGCTAGAGCAGCCAAACACCACTAGGTGTCCCCAAAGCACAGCAAGGACCCGCCAGGTTGGCACAGCACAACCCACGGAGAGCTCCCAGCTGGCTGTAGTCATTTCATAAATCCTGCAATAATGTGATCCACACTTTAGGCAGTTTAACTCCACTTATGGAATTATGCAAAAGCTAAAGCAGTCAGGCCAACTTGCCTATGTGGCTAAAACTAAGTAGAAGAACAGGGACTGGGACCCAGGTCTCTCTGGAGTAGTCACCAATTCCCACCACACTATATTATCTCCTTGAGCCAGAAGGAGTCTCTCTCAAACCAGGGGGAAGAAGGCGGATTTCTTGGCCGTCCCAGTCAAACCTCAAGGGAGTACAGTGGGGACAAGTTTCTCTGTCCTCACTCCCTATGGTGGCACATCCTCGGAGGTGTGACACCACGAAGCCAGCTGTGGCTGTGCCAGAGCTCACACAGGCAGAGGCCAAAATGGAATGGTGCAGGGGTGAGCACCAAAATATTAGGCCAGCGGTTCTCAAACTTTAGCATGCTTCAGAACCACTGGGTGGCTTTGTTACAACACAGGTCGCTGGGCCCCACCCCCAGAGATTTTGATTCAGTAGGTCTGGCAGGGGCCTGAGAATTTGCCTTTCCCAGGTGATACTGGCGGTGCTGGTCTGGAGAACACACTTGGAGAACCACTGAGGCTTGTCTCTGAACTAGCATTTCCACTTGATGAGCTTCATCGTGGTCAAACAAAAGCGCTAAGGGCTAGACCACACCTGAACAATCAGCATGGAACAGAAAGCTGTGGAGGGAGAGGGCATGTGTCAATGTGACTTCTTTATAATTCTAGTTTCAGAATCACCCTGCTTCCAACAGAGGAGTCCCCCACACCAGGAAACAGCGAGTGATGCACATGCCGAAAACACACCAAGCAAACAGTCTTTCCAGAGCTTTAGAACACAGCAGCCAAAGTTGTTCTTTCTTTAATAGTTTATAAAATATTGACTAATAAGTATGCAGGCTCATCAAGAATCCACTCCAAAAGCCACTTCCCACAGACGCAGTCAATGAATAGTTTATATTTGCCTTCTGGTCACCTTCAGTTGACAAGAGAAAAATGTGGGGGAAACCAGTGTGGCTGGATGAAGGAAACAGCAGCAGAAAGTGTCACAAAGAGAGGTCAGTCACCTAATCCGACAAATGAAACGAAACTTGCAATACTCCCCATTCTCCCTTCCCTCTAGAAATAAAAGTGACTCATCTATTCTGGAAAAGCAATTGGCCCTTAGCTGTAAGACCTCACCACAAATGTCAGTTTCCAAAATACCTCCCTGAAAAGTAAAAATGCGAGACTTTCCCGACAATGAGAACAGTTCCTGAAAAAAGGAAGTTAAAAACTAGCACTCTTTTAGATTGTGTTTGATTTGTACTGTCCCAATTGGTGATTTCAACCCGTGCTGTCTCGGAGTCCACCAGCCACAGATGACTATTTGTATGTAAATCTAAATTAATTGAACTTACATTAAAAATTCAGCTCGAGTACTTGAACCAGAGCATTTCAATACCCTGGTGACCACTTGTGACTAAGGGCGTCTGCATCACACCAAGTTCTGCTTCAAACCACATTGCCCAAAATAGGTTAACTCTTAAAACGCATTGCTAATAACACAGTGCCAGAAAGAAACCAACCAAATTAGTCCGGCTCAAATGAAACTGATCAACCCGGATTCCACAGGCTCCACCAGCCTCAGTGGGCTGAGGAACAAGGCAGAAGAGGGGAGAGTGGAAAGGCACTCAGGGTGGGGTCCTTGGCTTTGCCACTTCCCAGAAACGAGAGGCCGGCCAGTCACCCAACTCCATGGGTTCCTTGGTAGAGGGTGTTGTGGAGAGGACCAAACAGGATTAGAGTGGGGAACCCAGCACAGGGCTGGCTCCTACGAAGTATTTGGCATAATCGCTGTTGCCAAGGAACTTCAGTTTCCTCAACTGAAACCTACTTGAGCTAAAAATCCCATCCACCCCCATTTCCTCCTCTGTCCAACTCCTCCAGGTCACTCCTTCAGTCTCAGTTGACCTGTGGTAAAGGGCCGGGTTTTTGTTTTATTTTTAATTTCCATCTGTCAGATTAATTTTCAGAATAATGTGGAAAAATGAAACACAAACTCCAAGCCCCAGCTTACTGTCAAACTGTTACGAAAGTTTCTCAACAGCCTCTGTTCCTGCTTCGCTCCTTCCTGACCAGCACTGGTCGACGGCCACACTGTGAGTGGCCCTGCTCCACAATGCAGTTCTCTGCTCGCCAGCCACTCCCAAGTCCTTTGCTCTCACACGGTTTTCCAAAGCCGTTCTTTCTGTGTGCCATTCTAGCTATTCTAGACCACTCTCATCCAGATCGGAGAGGAAAACGCTGCATGGAGAAAAAATCCAGGAGATCTGCCGAGGGCATCCTTTGGGATTCAGCAGAACACGATCAGCACACGAGTATGAAGGGACTAACCCAGCTGGGGGTCAAAGACATCCAAAAGGTACAGAGAACAGTGCCTGGTGTTCACGGGGGGCTGGAAGCAGTGCCTATTCCCACCAGCTGCACTGGAGAAACTCCTAATAATCCACTGAAATACACAGGAAGGTTTTGCCCTGAGAGTGGGGAATAATTAGACTGAGTTCTGCTCCAAACTCATGGAAGATCTGACACAGACATTAGAATTAGTAGAGAAGGACATTACAAATTGTTACTGTTCTCCATACGTCCAAAAAGTTAAGCAATGCCATGGAAAATATGTTTTGGGTTTTTTTCTAAGATTTTATCGGGGAATTGGGGGAGGGAACAGCATTGGGGAATCAGGGAAGGGGAACAGACAAGTTTCTGTCCTTTTGTTCTTCAGTCTAGCTGTGGAGGACGTCGCTTCACTGGCCCATGTTGGTATTATCATTGCGCTCTTCCCGCGGGAGGCAGTCGCTGGCCAGCCATTGGACAGACGCTCACAGAGGCTCACGGCAGCTCACTCTGGCTGCCGGCCACTCACAGTATCTTATGGCAGCCCACTGCAGCCCATGCCGTCGCCGGCCACTCACGGCAGCCCAGCTCCAGGTCGAGCTGTTGTTCACCATCTTAGCTGTAGAGGGCGCAACGTCACTGGCCCATGTGAGATCCGAACTGGCGGCCCTCCTGCTCAGAGCTCGCGCGCCCAAGCCAACTTTTAATCAACAAGCCACTCGGCCGGCCCAAGATATGTATTTTTTTTAAAGGCCCAAATTCAACTGCTAAAGATGAAAACTAAAATATTTGTGAAGAAAAATACACTGGATGGGATTAAGAACAATTTACACATTGCAGGAGGAAAGATTAATGACTTTAAAGGCATAACAATAGAAACTGTCCAAAAGGAAACAGAGAGGAAAAGGATTTAAAAATCTGGAAACCCTTTTTCGTGGCGCCTCGGAGGCGGTCCGCTGCTTCAGGATGAAGCAGAGCATCTCTTTCCCAGCCACTCGCCGCCAGAAACTTACCGAAGTGGACAATGAACACAAACTTCGTACGTTTAGGAGAAGCGTATGGCCACAGAAGTTGCTGCTGATGCTCTGGGTGAAGCGCGGAAGGGGTATGTGGTTGGAGTCAGTGGTGGGAACAACAAGCAAGGTTTCCCCGTGAAGCAGGGCGTCGTGACCCACGGCCGTGTCCGCCTGCTCCTGAGTAAGGGGCACTCCTGTCGCAGACCAAGGAGGGCTGGAGAAAGAAGCGCAGAGCTGTTCGGGGCTGCACTGTGGATGCCAGTAGGAGTGTTCTCATCTTGGTCATTGCATAAAAAGGGGAGAAAGGTATTCCTGGTCTCACCGACATTACTGCGCCTCGTCGCCTGGGGCACAAAGGAGCAAGCAGCATCCGCAAACTTCTCAATCTCTCTAAGGAAGATGATGTCCTCCAATATGTTGTGAGAAAGCCCTAAACAAAGAAGGTCAGAAACCGGGGACCAAAGCACCCAAGATGCAGCGTCTTGTTACTCCACGCGTCCTGCAATACAAACGTCATACAGCTCTGAAAAAACAGCAAACTAAGAAAATTAAGGAAGGGGCCGCAGAATATGCTCAACTTTTAGCCAAGAGAATGAAGGAGGCCAAAGAAAAACACTAGGAACAGATTATCAAGAGATGAACGCTGTCCTCTCTGAGAGCTTCTATCTCTAAGTCAAGTCAAAAATGAGATTTTCAGGCCAGCCAGGTGGCACATTGGTTAAGAGCTGGTTTGGGATGCCAGCTCTGAGCAGCAGGGCCCTGGTTCAGATCCCACATGCGGGCTATTTAAACTTTAATTAAAATGAAATAAAATAAAATTTTCAACTTCTCAGTCACACTGGCCACATTTCAAGTGCTCAACAGCCACATGTGGCCACTGGATGCCATTTGAGGCCACGCGAGTCTAGAGTTCAGGGAAGCAGCCAAGGAACTAAAGGCCACATGAAGGTAGACAGGTGGGCAGCGAGGCCAGCTGCAGGGCCACAGACAAGCTCCCCGCAGACGGCATCGGGTCCCAGGGATGCTCACCATGCTCGCACTGCCTGTGTGTCCGCTCTGTAGGCTTCAGGAAGCTGGTATCTCTGTGGGGGGACCCAGGGGTCTGCATCCTAACAGTGGCTGTGACTGATGCACGGTACAGAGTGAGGACCACAGATGTGGCGCAAGAATTTACACCGCGGAGCCACCTGGACCTGAGTTGGGACCCCAGCCCCCCACGCACCAGCTGTGCGACCACTCGAGACTCCACTTCCTCTTGTGGAAATGAGTGTGACTGGGAGGCAAACAGGGGGCGTGAGAAGACGGATCAAATGCTCCATAGACGGTGGTTCATATTACAGCCAGTGACAGAGGCAGAGAAACACTGAGAGAAACCAGGGATGCAAAAGAAATTGTTGGTGAGGAAACACAAGAGAGAGGAAGTACAGAGGGAAGGGAAAGTGAAGGGGAGGGAAGATGAAAGGGCTTGTATTAGTCAGGGTTCACACCAGAGGCACAGAACCAGTGAGTGTGCGAGTGTGTGTGTGCAGATAAATTCATTATAAGGAATTGGCTCCCACAATTATGAAGGCGGAGAGGCCCCAAGAACTGCAGTCGGCAAGCTGCAGGCTCAGGAGAGCCGATGGTGTAGTTCTAGTACAAACTCAGGAAGAACTGATATCCCAGCTCAAATTCCGTTACTCATGGAAAGGTCAGCCTGAGAAGGTTGTCCTCAGGCCTTCAACTGCTTGGGTGGAGACCACCCACAATAGGAAGGGCAATCTGCTTTACTCAGTCCACCAACTATTAATCTCATCTAGAAACGTCCTCACAGACAGACACATCCAGGATAATAGTTGACCAAATGTCTGAGCATCCCACAGCCCGGTCAAGTTGACACATAAAATTAAACCATCACAGTGCCAGAGTTGGGGTCAGAAATTTGAGAACATTTGAGAGACAGACCATTTAAGAAAGAAAAGAAGAGATGCTGTTGGCAAGACAAGAGAGTCAAAGAGGCCCAAGTAGTGTATTTGATGCCAGCATGAAGGTCACACCTCCAAAAAAGAGCTTACTCCCCAAACCCAGGATTCTGGCTCCGAGATGAGGCCCCCACTGCAACGTCTTCATGCTAATGAGGGTGTCGTGCCCCTGGCACATCAGCACACACTCCATTCTCCTCTTAGAGTTGAAGAGACAGGTGACACATAGGGTGCCACCACCAGTCTCACTCTTGGGCTGGGATTACTAAGGAAAGAAATGCAGATTTCCACCCCAAACTATGCATGTGCTTGGAATGGAGATGTGGTAACAATTAATGATGGAAGTTACCCTGGAGTGACCTCTACAATACGGTTCAAAAAGCCAGGCTCTACTGGCACGAAGCATCTGATGTTCTCCTCTAACATTAGGGACTTCACAGCCTCTGGTTGAACCAAGAGTCTGCTCTGGGGAACCACGTCTGGTCCCAACTCCGGTGGGCCCAGCAGAGCTGGGTTTGCTAGAGACGGAAACAGGAGACCCTTTGATATGACGCCAAGTAAAAGTCAGCCCTCTGCTCTCATCTGGCCCGCACAGCCCTTTGCCCAGCTGTCTATTTCGGTTGTTTCCTGATTTCTCCCTCGCCCACTGATTTCCTTCAGAATCTGCCCACTTTTCCTTTCTCGCATTCTTGGTCTTCAGCTTTTTCCTTGGATCCAGCTGACTCATTCGGCTCATGCGTAAATGCTGAACATAATGAGAAATATCGGGATGACCCAACGGCTCAGAGATTCAGGGATCAAAGGCCTTAAGAAAGAAGAGACCACGAATCAAAGCCCTCCATCCATTTCTCTGCTACGACGCGGCCCACTGTGGAGTCCTGTCTCCCCTCTTCCAGGCCCCAGGCTGCTCTTCGGCATTCACGACTCAAGGGCATCCGAACACCCAACCTTTGTCATCACACAGTCCCAAGGCAGCAGATGGACTTGAGAAATCACAGCAAGACCCCATGTCCAGAGCCAGCTTCCTTTCCTTAGCATGCAAACTCTCTAAGCAAAGGTAACTTAATATAGGGGCTGACAGCAAGGGCTGGGGGTCCACACGGTCCTGGGCTCAAGTGCCCACGAGGGACTTAACAGCAATGTAACCAACCACAAGCAAACTAAGCTCTCCAAGCCACTGTCTGCCCATCTGTAAAGTGCGGGTGATAATAATGCTGACGTTACTGGATTACTACAGGATTTAGTGAGCTACCACGGGTAGAGGGCTCGGGTGGGCCAGGCTGACAGTAAGCTAGAAAGCTCACCTATGAACTCCAGCAGGCCCTCGAATATCGTCGTTTCCTTATAACGTTGAGGAGATGCTGTAGGAACTTAACTCTTGTTTCTATCAAATAGCCTACGGTACAATTGGTTTCGTTATTTATCATCTCGCGTGAAGTCACAGATCCTGTCGGTGATGTTAAGTGAGGAGTCGCTGTACTTAGAAGCGTTGTGATGACTGTTTTAAGGAGGCAGGTGTCCCCTGAATTAAAGGAAGACCTCCCTCCCTAGCTCAGGTCCCACTATTTCAGAATCTGTGAGCAGTTTCAAAGCCTGGGTGGGCGAGGTAGTCTACAAAGTCAATGATAAAGGTACACGGGATGTCAGAGGAAGTGTTCAGACTTAGTAAGAAAAACAAAATAGCTGACAAGAACCCTCTGTTCTTCCGAACTTACTAGGTGGTAAACCACCAATCACTGACTGAGAATCTCTGTTCCACAACACTGGGCTAAATTCTAGTTGTTTTATTTACGTGAAGTAATGAAATGGCACTTTTTTTCGTGTTCTACAATAGATGCAGGCTTTCCATTGACATAGACAGGCTTTCTCCTAATTGGGTCTGAGCGTGTAAGATTTCACTATAAACCCCATTCAGTTTTTAACAGGCATGGGTGTTTGGTTTTTGGAAGGTGGGATAAGGCATAAATTTCTTAGTTTTGTTGTGTTTTGTTCCCTAAGGTACAGCTGGCAGGTCACAGTGCACCCCACCCAGGAATTAAGCACTAGGGTACGGCACTGAGAGTCATCTGTTCTGACCTCGACGTGCACATCCCAGCACTGTTCCCTGAGTGGACCTCGTCTGGCCCTCGGTGGTCTTCTTCCTCTGAGCTCAGGCCACCCCTGGGCTCAATTCCCACTGGCCTCGGACTGCCCGCAGCCCAATCCCCACCCCCAGGACCTGGGCACCTTTGTGTTCTATAAGCTTCAGGGGATGACAGCAGATGGAATCGCCAACCTAGTCCATCATTTTCCGTCTCATACAGATGAAAAATAATAGCAGCCGTGAGCAAGCCATGACGCGACAAACAGGTTTCGCCTTGACTCAAGGGTAGAATTTGGTTCATTTTTATGAAATGAACAAAATCTTTCTTTTGGGACCTGAAACTGCCTGGAGTGTGAACACAGAGCCTTGCCTTCTCTCTCCCCACAGTCTATTCTGGAAGGTGCCAAGGAGAACTGCACTTGACCCCACAAGTCCAGGACACTTTTTCTTCCTTCTCATTCCACCACCTCTCTCAAGCCACAGACAGGCGCCAGCTTCTCCTCAGACAGGCCACTTGACACACAGGGTCCAGACACAGTTTGTGGCTGCCAGCCGGGGTCATGCCTGGCCTCTCCACTGACCCTCCCTCCCACCCCACGGTGTGCCCACGGCTTCCTGAAAGAGCCCAGATGGGGGCATGGCCACTTCGGGTGGACAGAACCTGCAGGGGGAGAAGGGAGACACCGCACACATCTCCATGGCAACCAAACACACTCCCCCGCCCTCCCAGGAGCATGTCAAGAAAGAAAGAACTTTAACAAACCACAGAAACACCCACACACTCACCCTGAAGCATACTTCTGGGAACGAACACCAAGGAAACAATTCAGCAGAGAGAGAGAAAAAAAAACATATGCACAAAGACAATCCCCGGGGCTGTGTGTGATCACCAGAAACAAGCTTGATGCCATAAAACCAGGAAACAACTCAGTCGGTTACTATGTAACCGTTAAAATGATTATGATGAAGACTGCAGAGACGGGGATGAATTTATGACAAAATGTTAAATCCAAAAGGATACGATACTGTTTTTATGCTATGATTACAGCTCTAAAAATTTTGGAGAAACTTTGGACAAGTCTGTATAAATTTGGACAAAACATAGAAGGGAATCCATACAAGGGAAAATACCTGTGCTAGAATAACATAACACGTTTCCGCCTTTCAATTTTTCTTTGTGGTTGTCACGGAGCGCCCGGCGCCTCCTTCTGCCGAAAGCAGTCACGGGGCAGCAGTAAGTCAACCGAACAAAGGAAATGACTTCTAGTGTCCAAGAGAAGCTGCTCAGGCACATGCCTGGGTCTCCAACTGCTCCTACCAGCGGGCAGGAACTGAGTGCTTACACCCAGCAGGAGCGTGTGCAGGCCCCTTGGCAAACAGCAACACCGCCACTCACTTTCTGATGGGGGCCCCGTCCTCACTCCCTCGGTATTGCTAATCTAAGGGCCCAGTCTGCTGGCACCGGAGTCCCAGAGTGGTGTTCAGAGCCTACGTGAGCGCACCAAGAAGAAAGCGGGGCATGCCAGATTCAGGAGAAACGGTTCCTTCCTACGATAGGACCAGGGAAGGCTTCCTGGAAGAGGCGGTGTTTCATCTGGGTCTCAAAGGCTGGACAGAATTTAAATGGATGAAGTGAGCGGAGAGAGAAGCTTCTACTGGAATCAGACACATGAAGGCGGAAAAGGGGAATTCAGCTTGGCTGTGATAAGTCAGTAGGAAGTAATAATGCAGCCTAGACCACAAGGGCCTTAAATGCTAGACCAAGCACAGACCCAAACCAGCTGTCTTCCTTAAGCCTTCGTGCTTGTCATAATTTGATGCAAGTATTTCCCCATGTATAAGATGCACCCTTTTTTGAAAAATTTGGGGTCTAAAAACGGGGTGTGTCTTATACAGTGGTTGTAGGGGTTTTGTTTACTTGCATTTCCTGATTTTTTTTCGCACTTATTTTTGCGCTCATACAACCACTGTATAAGACACACCCAGTTTGTAGACCCCAAATTTTTCGGAAAAGGGTGCGTCTTATACATGGGGAACTACGGTAAACTCAACCCATTAAGGAATTGACAGCTAGTCAAGCAGCCACAGGAGGAAGCAACTGACTCATCCATCAATGGTTTCTTTTTTGGTTGTTGGGTTTTTTTTTGCCCAACAACTTTCTGAGTTCAAATGATAATTGCTTGAGAAGAAAAACAGCTCCTATTTAATATTTCCTTTTTTTCCTGGAATAGAGCAAATATTCAGAAACAGTTGCAGGAGCCAAAAGTCAAAGATACATTTTTAAAGAAGGTATGTATGATCACGTGTCAAAGATTTTATTTAACTCATCAATGAATGAGGGAACCAATAAGATGTTACCACCGGGAGACTGCAAAGAACCACACAAGGGCAGGCCATCAGACATGCTGAAATGAACTAAACAAAAAGACGCAAAGCCACAGGGGTCAATCTCCACCAGACAGTTTGTGTTGTCATGGACGAGAGCCACGTGCAGAGTGTAGCAAGACTCAGAGACAAGGCAAGGTCCCGCGACCCAGACAATCCAGTAACGAGACAACTGCCTTTCCACTGAGGACGCTCGAAGACTTTCTGATCCCTTTCTAAGTCTTCAACAATTTTTCCCTACAGAGGCGAATACTGATCATCCCTTGAACCGTAAACCCTCAGGCACGTGTTTTATGGGAAACATAAAACGCAGTGAGGACTGAAGCATGAGGTTTAGAACCCGGCCGGGCGTATGCCTTGGAAGGTGAGGAGGCAGGCGCAGGCGCAGGCCCACCTGGGTCACTTTAGACTAGGAGCCAAGAGGACCTCAAGGGCTGCGCCACAGGCCAACTGAGAGCAAGTCCCTCCCTTTACCTTCTCCAGACGCTTCTAAAATGAGCCTGGCACTAGTCCAAGGTCTCAGCCCTGGCCACCCCCTGAAGTCACTGAAGGAGCTCTGAACAGTACACCTGCCCCACACTAGACATTCTATCCCAGGGCGTCTGATTCTGCTGGTCAGGGTGGGGCTGGGACAGCAATGGTTTTTAAAATCCCCCCCAGCGATTCTCATGAGCAGCCAGGATGGAGAACCACAGGGCCAGATAAGACCCCTTCGTCCCCGACACTTGGCTTTGTTGCAATGTCTCCTTTTATTTGACAGCGGCTAGCCTTGGTATAGAACTGGAGAACATCAGTGGGACATTTTCCAGAAATGCTCCTCAAAATTGATCTTTGGTAGACACCATAAAACGAGCACAATTCATGACCTGGTCAAACGTCCTACATTGTGTTAGAATCTGTGGGTGCCATCGATTCAGTGAGCAGTGTGCTGAGCTGAGCACAGGCCTGGTCTCCTGATTTGCTGCTTTCATCACAATGCACGTACCAGAGTACCAAGATGCCCACGGGTGTGTGTGCTCATAGGCACCAACACCTGTGCAGGGTGCACGCACAGGCATTCATGCACACACGCACACTTTAAACTCGTGCAGCAGCCTCCAAATCGAAGACCGGGGTCAAAGAGACACAAAGGGGCCCCACCTCACCCTGGGCTGGGGTAATGGACTGACGTCACCTTTTGGTTGGCTGGTCCCCACAGTGTGGGAGATAAGTGACAACAGGCAAACGTTGGCAAACCCGAGCTCCCCCCACGCAACTCTCCTGACACCTGACAGGCATCACAAACCTGATGTTATTAGGGATCACTGTGAATCCACTCAACTTACCACCGAAGCCCATCCCAGGCGATCCCTGGTACTCTGTGATCAATCACCTTACCCTGACGGGCCTCGTGTTGGCGGCACGAAGCCTTTTGCTCTAGATGACACTGTCCGGCCTTTCTGTGGGTCATGGAGGGCCGAGGGCCGAGTGTCTCCAGGATGGATGCTCTGCCCTCTCCTCCCTTTCTCGGACCCCACGATCCCTAGCCCCCTACACTTACTGCAGGCTGCACAGGTGAAACAGGCATCGTGGTAGAGGTTCCCCATGGCCTGGCAGGCCTGGCCGGCTCCAAACACACCTTTGCTGCATTTCACACAGGCTCCTGCAAAGTCAAGAACACAGCAGTGAGTCAGAAGGGAACAGTGTAAACAGAATCATAAAAAGCCAGATACCCATCCGTCCGCATAGCCAGCTCTTCTCCAAATCCTATGGGTTACTCCTTTGAAAGGTCTTTCTCTCATGCTCTCTCCCCCACCAGCCTTTCAACCATCAGTCCTTCCAACCGCAGGAATCAGCCACTGGGCTGGGCTTCAGGCCCCCACTCCCTGCCCTGCGCTGTCCCCTGCTTTGTCCATCCACTCCCTTGCCCAAAGGCTCCCACTGTTTATAAGGCAACATCCAAAATACCGCACCATGATTATAATATGCCAAGCACGCAGGTCGGGAAATTTCACCTAAATGATTTCATTTAATTCTCGGTAGGAACCATCAATTAGGATTTACTATCCCCACTTTTTACAAACGTATCAAGCCCCAAGCCCAGGCCTGTCAGACTGCAAAGCTGGTGCTCTCCCCTGCCCTCTCCCCATTACCTGGCCCCTCACCTCCAAACACGCTCCCCACCCCCATCTCAGCTCTTAGCCTTGCTCATGCACTTCCCTGCGTGGCACCCTGCACCCACCTTCTGTCCCTTCAAGCCCTTCAGGCCTTCTGCCATCCCTCCAGCCCTCTGGCTCTGAGGCAACATGGTGAACCAGACGCTAACGAGCCAGGCTCTAACCTGGAGCCTCCCACCCACTCCCTTCCCACGTGGCTTGAGTTAACCTGCTAAGTTCTCTGAGCATCAGTTCTTAATTAGAAAAAAGGGGTTAGTTCACCTGCCTTACAGCAGTACAGGCTGCTTTGGAAACCAAAAAGCTCTGGAGAGTTGCCTCAACTACCACATGCCTACCGGAAGGCCTGGTCTTGAAGCGTAACGCCACAATTTACTAGCATTTTATCTATACAGCGAGGTAACAGTAGCCCCTTTTGGGGATTACTGTGCGAGAACCCATGAACAGTGCTTAGCACTGGGCCCCTTCATTTGGCAAATGCTCCATAAACAGACACATAAATAATAAGGATGAGGCTAATGTGACCGCACTCAGCAAGAGGTTCCTGCAACATGAAGTGAGCTCTCTGAGAAGCCCCGGGCCTCCCGGGGTCTCACCCTGGGAATGAAGAAGCCAGAGGTCTCTATGTGGACCATCTCAGCTACAACAGCCCAGGCTCTGGGCCGGGCCACAGACAGGAGGCCTTGGAGTCTTCTATAGAGCTCCCCATGACGGTCAAAGGAAAAACATCACAATCACGTAAATAACGCAGGAGATCAAAAAAGGTTCAGGGAGGAAATATACCAACATGTAAACGGTGGTTTCTTTCGGTTGTGAAATTAGGGATGGTTTTATTTCTTTGCATTTTCGGTATTAAAAAAAATTCTTATTAAAGCAGGCATTATTTTATAACTAAAGAAAAAAAGTCTAGTCTCAAAAAAGTGTGACTATGTTTAACTATATGGCATGTTAAAATTTTTGAAGAATCAATTATGTATACACACACACATACAAAAAGCGCTCCTTCGGCATCCAGCAGCATAACCAACTTGTATCCTTGGTCAGCGGGGGTTCAGACATCCTTTTCTAACTAGTTCCCATCTGTCAGGCCCCTCTCAGGCTGCAAATCCCCAGCCTTCTGCCTACACGACGGAAAGCCCTGGGTGTCAGAGTTCCGGTCATCCCCAGTTGATAAACTTTATCACCTTCAGCGGAAGTCTAGTTAACACATCCTTCATGAAAAGTCCCAAAACCAACCACACCAACCAGAACAGGTACACAGAGAACACACTGAGTCGAGGGCCCGTTAGCCGCTTCATCTAGCCCAGCGGTTCTCAACCTTCCTAATGCCGCGACCCCTGAATACTGTTCCTCACGTTGTGGTGACCCCCAACCATAAAATTATTTTCGTTGCTACTCTATAACTGTAATTTTGCTACTGTTATGAATCGTAATGTAAATATCCTTTTGTTTTCCGATGATCTTAGGTGACCCCTGTGAAAGGGTCGTTTGACCCCCAAAGGGGTCACGACCCACAGGTTGAGAACCGCTGATTCTAGCCGCTCCCTGAGGCAGCAGGTGAGGCTGTCTGTAGGAACTGTACAGTGTTAGCCAAGGAGACTGGCTGTCGGGGAGTTTGTTTATGGAAAGCTCCAGAGAATCCAATGCGTAGTTCTTCGGTTTCAACATTTTATTACGAAAATTTTCAAACATGCAGAAAAGTTGAAAGAATCCTACAGGGAACACCCACCCATATGTCCACCACCCCAATTCTACAACTGTTAACATTTTGCTACCCAGCCTGCAATCAATCCAACAATCCATCTTATTTTTTATGTGTTTCAAAGTATGCTGCAGACAGCAGTCCACTTTAGCCTGAACACTTCTGCCTGCAAATCACTAACTAGAGTTCATTATTTGCTTACCGTTATTTTTTTTTAAGATAAAATTCAAAAACAGTGAAATACACAAATTAGAAGTCTACCATCCAATGAGTTTTGGCCAATGACAAACTCAAGCCAACACCCCAGAAAGCTCCCCAATGCCCTTCCCTCCCATCTTCTCTTTAATCACTATGAAACTGCCTGTGTGCGTCTCCCTGCGTGCACGCGTGTGTGTCCACAGGATGAGGCTATTGGGTAGCTGGTATTTCTGTACCTAGCAAGCAGGAAAGTGAATAGAGTGGCCCGTCACTATGAAATGGAAAATGTCAAGGAATTCAGAGGCATCAGCATTTCTTTTGTCTCATAATTTCATATACAACTTAGGCTGCTCTTAAGTCAGGAAATACATAAATTCTGGGCAAAACGCTTTCCTTAGCGGAACACTGGGAGCTGCGCCAGTTGGCGGGGAAGCTAACGTGGAGACGGCAGGGTTCTGTCATGACAAGTCTTTAAGGCTTGTTTCAGCAGGCTCATCGCTCTAGAAACCAGTGGTGTTGGCAGCTGCTGGGAGCCCGAGGGCTGGTCACTGAAGAAGGGCAGGCCAGGCGGGGCCTCCAGGGTGTCCAGCCCGTGGGAGCATGGGGACGTGAAAGTGATGGCACTGCATGTTTGCCACCAGACACGGCACCTACTGAGCTGTGACGGGTTACTGGTTGCCTGGGCATCTGTCTGCCTCGCCCAGTGAGCTGGAAGTGCCTTCAGGGGAGCGCCCGACTCTTAACTGTGGACTCCCCAAGTGTTCAACGCAGGACGGTCGAGTTGAATCACTTCCAGTGTAGCTCCACACACAGCGCTTCCCTCTCCCGCTCTTCCTCTTCACCCCCTTGTAACTGGGGTACACATGTCCCTCCCCCTACTAAGTGCCTTTTACAGAGATTCAGTCTTATTCATCTCTGAACACCCCCCCCCCCCCAGCCACTGACAAAGTGCACTTAATACGCCCTCAACAAACACACGTAAAAACGGACAAATGGGTTCCACGGACCTCTGCTGAGCTCTGGCAGTGGCATAATTCAGACACAGTGATGGGGACAGTGCTCCTGAAAAATGTCAAATATCAAACAATGGCCAGGTATTGGTTACACTATTTGGTGACCGCAAGGTCTACTTCTAGACCACCCGTCCCAAGTCCCCTGGTTGACCTGACTCTAAACCTTTCCAAGCAACAAAGATCTGGTTTGTCGGACAGCAACCGAAGCGCACTCACAGCAGACTGGATGCAACGTCCCAGCAACGTGAATGTAAGCCTGCTCCCCGGCACGGAACAAAGCCACCCCCAAAGGCAACATCACTCTGTCCTGTCCATCACTGTGGCCTCCTTGTTGCACCTACTGTAGAAATGTTAGCTGCAAAGAGCAGAGGAGTTGTGAGAGTTAATGGCGTGGTCAGCCCTTCCATGATCCACGGGGGAACGCAGGCAGAGGACCAGCCTGCAAGACAGCTCGCCAAGGAGGAAAGCCAAAAGCAGTCTCCGGAGTCCAGGGGACACTGGCAGTTCACAATGAACACGTGAGCTCACCTTGTTTGGGTTTGGGGAGTGAAATCAGGCCAGCTCTCCCACTCCTGCTTGTAAAGCGAATGACAGGATGGACAGCGTCTTCAAGTGGACACGGACAGCTGCCCAGGCCTCCCCGGCTTCCTGCTACTTTATCTCTGGACGTCAGGCCTTCCTCTGCTCCCCGCAGCCGGCGGAGTGACACTCTTCTGCTTCCTCTTTATCTGAGAGCTCTGACCTACTGACTTCAGCCTCCCCCACCCCACCCTGTCTTATTCCTGCAGCTCGGTCCTTCAAGCTGCTGACATCCTATCTCACCACGCTGACCATCTAGCGCAGATACAAAGCAAGGAAGGAAGCCACTTGTGCTCTATGCCGTCAGGCATGGAATGAGGGAGGTCCCATAAGAAGCCACGTAGGCAGGAAAGTATTTCATCCTTGTGTCCTGTGGTAAACGGACAGAAAGGTACCATGTGGGCAGGAAACAGATTTATTCTTCCTTTGGTAGGGGGGAAAAAAAATCAAAGTAAATTGCATGTTCTAGGAAATAATGTATCTACCAGATCCTGGGCCGGCAGTTTTCTTCCAGCGAAGGAGCTGCTGCCACCCCCACTTTCTAAAACCCAGGTTCTAGAAGGAAAGGTGCTGCTACTTGCCGAAGGTCACACTGCTGGTAGGTTCGAGAGACGGAATCTGAGCCCAGGCTCTAACTCAAAGGTCCTGTTATCCCTATTCCAGCCACACACATGGGGACCCCCAGAAAAACAGAGGGCTCCTTCCTCACCCCCCACACACTACCTTCTCTGGGGTTCAGACCCAAAACCAGCCCTACCCCATATATCCTGCTGACTGCCCAGACCACCTCCCCTCGTGGCCTAGTCCATGCATACAGGTTGTCTTTCTGCCTGCGACCTCAACCACAAGGCCTCCCCCACAAAGACCCTCAGTTCGTCCTGACCTTCTGCCAGGGCCACTGCAGCTGAAGCGTTCACCTCACAAATGCTTCTCCATCACTCCCTCAAGGCCAGGCTCTCTCCAGGTGCTGGCAATGAGATGGTGAGCAAAGTGACTACACTGTAGCTCTGTCCTCATGGAATGGTCACTCAAAGAGCCAGGAAACCAGAATCTGCCACTGCTGACCAGTGAGCTGACCACTCTCACCTACAGTCATGTGCTGGGAGTTCAGTAAGTGGGCTAAGGAGAGGCTCAGGCTTGTGAAATAATGATAAATACATATATATTGGTCTCTGCCCCCATTTCCTGCTAGTATTTGGTCTTTGACCCCAGTTCCTGACACAGAGTTCCTAAATCCCTTGGAATTTCCTGGGTGACAGGAGAGCTTATGTTCTAATGAGGCGACTCTGGGTGGGCTCCCGGATGGGGGCTGGTCACTAGAAAGACCAAACCATGATTAAAGCTTGGAATTTCCAGACCCACCCCCATCCTCCAGAGGAGAGGGCTGGAAATGAGTTACTAATTGGTTGTGACTCTGTGATGAAGCCGCCGTAAAAATCCTCAATGTATGGGGTTCAGAGAGAGCTTCTGGGTGGGTGAACACATCCATGTGCCGGAGGGTGGCACACCCCAACTCCATGCGGCAGAAGCTCCTGTGCTGGGGACCCCTCCAGGCCTCGCACTATCTCTCTCTTTATCTGGCTGTCCATCTGTATCCTTTATCGTAATCTTTTATAATAAACTGGAAGACATACGTGTTTCCCTGAGTTCTATGAGCCATTACAGCAAATTGTCAAGCCCAAGGAGAGAGTTGTGGGAACCTCAATTTATAGCTGGTCAGTTAGAAGTACAGGTGACAGCCCGGACTTGCGATTGACATCAGAAGTGGGGGGGGGGGCAGTCTTATGTGAGGTCCGTGCTAACTCCAATTAGAGTCAGAATTGAATTGAATTGTAGGATGCCCAGCTGGTTGTCGGAACTGATCGGTGTAGGGAAAACCACACATCTGGTATTCGAAGTGTGAGTGTGAGTAGCCGTAGTGCACAGAAGAAACAGAAGCAAGTTCTTCTTAGCCCGACAAGAAGGCAGGGCTACTCTTCATCCTCTGCTTCCACGCGACCCCTTAGCTACAAGATTTTAAAGAAATGCCCAACAGAGGAAAGTAAAACAATGTCCTCACATATAACTAGTCAAAGCTTAAAAACCAGGAGGAAAATAAAGAGGTGTTAAACTTTTAGAAGACAGGAAGGGATACGCATTGTTTTTCCCCCTGCAGTTAGAAATACTGCCCACTGATCCATTCTGCAAACTATAGTCAGAGTGATCTTTTTACAAACACTTTAAGGAAGTGGAAGTGACATACAATAAACGGCACACGTGTGAAGGGCACCGTTTGCTAAGTTCTGACATTTGTATACACCTGGGAAATCATCACCAGGATGGAGCCGGTGAACGCACCCAGCATCCCACAGATTCCGCGTGTCTCTGGGCCTTTCTTTTGTGCCTCTTCTCTTCCATCTCCCTCCCTCCCCCAGGCAACCACTGATCTGCTTTCTATCATCACGGATTAGTCTGCATTTTCTAATGGTTATATAAATGGACTCTAGAGTATGCATTCCTTTTCATGTTTTCTTTCACTTGGCGTAATGACTCTGAGATTCATCCGTGTTGATGCATGTACCAGTCCACTCCTTTCCATTGCCAAGTACTATTCCATCGTGTGGCAGGACCACAACTGGTCAACCAACCCACCTCTTTTTTTTTTT
>NW_017731368.1:4136555-4155123 GCF_001890085.2 Hipposideros armiger
GAGCTTGTTGATTACTGATTCAATTTCCTTGGTGGTAACCAGTTTATTCAGATTTTCTGTTTCTTCTTGAGTTAACTTTAACCAACCCACCTCTTGACGGACATGTGGGTTGTTTGTAGTTTGGGGCTGTGACACATAAAGCTGCTTATGTACAAGTGTTTGTATGGACACATATTTCTTTTGCCCTTGGGTCAAGACCTCGGAGTGGAATGGCCGGGTCTTATGGTAGGCGTTATGTTTAACTTCTTAAGAAGCTGCCAAACTGTTTTTCCAAAGAAGTTCTATCATCTTACATTCCCACCAGCAGTGTATTAGAGCTCCAGTTTCGCAGGTGCTTGGAATGACAGCCTTTAAAATTTCATCCTAATAGGTGCACAGTGGTTATCTCATTGCGGTTTTAATTTGCATTTCTCTAGTGACTAATGATGTGCCTGAACAACTTTTCATATGCGCATTTGCCAACCTGTCTACTTTGCTGAAGTGTCTATTTGAATCTTTTGCCCATTTTTTCTTTCTTTTGCTGAGTTAAGAGAACTTCTTACATGTATTCGGGAGACAAGTCCTTTATCAGGTACATGCTTTGTAAACATTTTTCTAGAGTCCTATAAGCTCCAGCTGCCTTAGTCGCCCCTGGACTCTCAGCTGCATTTCAACTCCAAGTCCACTGGGCTCCCTCCTCTTTCCTGGGCCAAGGCCTGGAGACTCTCGCGAGGCTGTAAGCTGTGGCAATCGTAGGGCTCGCCTTACTTCCTTCTCGTCTTTCAAAATTCATTGTCCTCCCTTGCCTGACGTCTAGGATCTTGAAAGCCTTTGGTTCATATATTTTGTCTGGTTTTTGCTTTTTTTGCTTGTGATTTTGTTAGTTCTTTCAGGCAAGTCAACCTAGTCCCTGTTACTCTCTCTTTAGTGGGGACTCTTAGGCATCCCCTATGTGCCACGCACTGCGCTACACAATTTACATGTGTTTCTTCATTGAACGGCAATCCCACACAACAGGTGTTATCAGCATTCTACAGAGGAAGAAACGAGTTCAAAGATTAAGTAGAAGCCTCAAGTCGGGCTGACACTCCACCGTGTCGTCTCCAGCCCACCCTGCTGTATTCAGGAGAAGGGTGAGGGGGTAAGGGGGAAGACAAGGGCCACGGGGCTCAAAACTGAACGTTTCCACATTTTGGGGTGATGGTTCACTGGCAGGAACAAAGCTCCGTCTTGGCTACACGTCTGTGACAGAGGCCAAGCCCACCTCTCCCCCGACCAGAGATGTGGCCTGGGGGTCCTGGTTATGGAGGGGCCCCAGCAGAAAGTGTGTGTGTGCCCAGGGCCTCTGCCTCACAGGATTACCTGTGAACTGAAAGATCATTAAGTCACTAGATTGAGGTGGGGATTCTTTTTTTGTTTTGTTTTGGTTTGGTTTTTTTCCCTTCTGGCACTTTTTAAAGCAGTTTTGGGTTCAAAGCAACATTGAGTGGAAGGTACAGAGATTTTCCACATAACCCCTGTCTCCATGTCCCCTAGCAGAGTGGCACATTTGTTAGAAATGATGAACCCACACTGACACATTATAATCACCCCAAGCCCACAATTTACATGAGGGTTCACTCTTGGTGGTGTCCATTCCATGGGGTTTGAACAGATGTATAATGACGTGTATCCACCATTACGGTCTCATACAGGGCAGCCTCACTGCCCTAAACATCCTCTGTGCTCAGCATATTCATCCCTCCCTACCCCCAGCCCTGGCACCCACTGATCCTTTTACTGTCTCCACAGTTTCGCCTTCTCCAGAATGTAATACAGTTGGAATCATACAGTAGGCAGCCTTTTCAGATTGGCTTCTTTCACTTAGGAATATATTTAAGGTTACTCCATGTCTTTTCATGGCTTGATAGTTCATTTCTTTCTAGCGCTGAATTGTATTCCATCGTCTGGACATACCAGTTTATTCATCCATTCACCTGCTCAAGGATATCTCGGTCGCTTCCAGGTTTTGGCAATTATGAGTAAAGCTGCTGTAAACATCCGTATGCAGGCTTGTGTGGATATAAGTTTTCAGTTCATGTGGGTCAATACCAAGGAGCGTGACTGCTGGAGCACATGGTAAGCGCATGTTTAGTTTTAGGAGTTTTTTTTTTGCATATGTTTAGTTTTGTAAGAAACTGCCAGACCGTCTTCCAAAGTGGCTGTGCGGGATTCTTTTAAAACTCATATTCCCACAGGAAAGGGCAAGGACAGGGGCAGCTTCCTGTTTTAAAAGATGTACAACAGGAGGCCGAGAGCCACGCTGGGGGTGATGCAAGCACTTCACCCACCTCTCTGCGGCCTGTGGCTTTTCTGCCAGATAAGGCTTGTAACAGACATCTCTCATCTGTCAAAAGCTAAGCTTGCTGAGGGCAGGGACCTGGCTGTGTATTCAAGTATCCCCACAAACCAAAGGGGAGCGGAGTGCCTCACACACAGCACTGAATAAATGCACTGAAAAGCCAGAGCCGGGACAGGGGAGGGCGTTCTAGGTTCAGGAAAAGGTAAGAGGCGGCGCAGAGACAGGAAGGCCAGAGGCATGCGCACCACGGGATGAGTCACGTGACAGCCGTGAGCAAGCGGGGCTGCAAGAGGAGGGACTGGATGCACGGAGATTCCAGAGGGACCCTGGGACCCGGGAGCAGGTGGGAAGTAACCACGTGAACCAGGGAGGGAGTGTGGTGCTGGAGACACTGCACGTCCAGGGCAGCAGAGGAGACGCTGCACGTCCGGGGCAGCAGGCAGAGTGTCCAAGAGGGCCATGGCGTCCTGCTGAGAGGCTCCAGGACGGTCACTAAGGCATGTGGCCCAGACCTGTGGGGACGCTCCCATGCAGAACCTCCTGGAAGACAGGGACCCGCTGTTAACACGGGATGTGCCCCTCCCAGGCTGACTGGCTCTCATCTGGGAGGCTATGGTTGGGTGGGCCAGGGTTTGGGGCAGTTGTCCAGAGCTTTATACACAGTTGTCCATGTGACAGAGAAGAAAAGGTGGGTACCAATGACAAAGGCTACTGTCACTGTGATGTACGAATGTCATGTCCTTTAGGAGGCCAAAGCAATATAATAAGCCTTCCTACAAGCTTTTCAATTCACCAGAACTAAATAGAAAGGTTTATTCCTGAGGGAGCTTGACGTTGTATTATTACTGTTGTCACTGTCACCATGGTTGTTGTTTCAACACCATATAAACTGCATTGGTGAAGTATCATTCAGGCTGGCCTCTCTGTGCACAGCAGTGGTTTTCAAACTGCTTAAAGGGGGAAGAAACTTTTCTCAAAAAAGTATCAGTGGAACCTCAAATATAACAAAAGAAAAACCACTTTGGTTTATGGCTGAGGTGGGACAGGGCCCACTCTGCCTCCCAGAATGTCCTGGGCCCCTGCAGCAGTTCCGGGAACATTTTTTGAGAACCAATGACATAGCGTAACTGATCAAATGCAGACACCACCCAGGCTGGCCTGGGCAAGCGCTCCCTGTGAAATAAGTTATCCCTAATTGGTATTAAATTATCTTCTGCACGCTCAAAGCCAAAAACCAAAGTTATTTAGGTCCACGGCACCCTCTCCACTCCCTTGCAAAGGCAGGATTTACAAACAAGGAGGCCAGCAAAGCCAGAACTCCTGCCTCCTGCCCAGGGTCAGTGGGCTGAGGACCCCAGAGCCCTCCTTCCACTGGATGCACAGCCAATCTGGGTGATGACCAGGCCAGTGTCTTTTGTTCTCGTGATAAGGTTTGAACTATAAAGGCTCCATCAGGCGAGCCAATGAGTGTGGTCCTGCACCTCCAGCTCACACTTGGGCCTCGTCTGGGTGACTGCTCCTATATGAGGAAAGGAACCCTCCTGAAGCTGCCTTCTCCCCTCACTGGACATTGTGGGGGAGGGGGGCGGCGCAGCAGCCTCTTTAGCTCTGCCTGGTTGCTGCACATCAATCACAGGGGGTCACAGCCATGAACCACCGACTATGCTGAAAGGGGGTTGAGGCAAGGATCAGGGCATCCAGTCAAGGTTTGGGATGGGTTGGGAGGGGCAGGTCTGCCTGGAGCCTATCTGAATGGATTATTCCAGACCCAAGTTGACCAAGTTTTCTCAGCTGAGGGCTGCAGTCCATGGACCTGGGCAGCTCTGGTGTCAACAGGGTCTGGAAGAGAGGCCAAGTGTTTGGGGCAGAGCTGGACCACTGACCCCAGTGACAGCCTTCCTCCTAGCCACACTAAAGCTCACGAAAAAACCCAGGAGGCAGTGGGTGCTGGGCTCCCGCCTCCCACGCAGATGGCTGCTTTTCAAACCTGATTGTGGGAATCAGTGTAGCGCCCACGACCTCCAGGGAGGGGTTCCAGTTTGGGGGCGGGGCCAAAGCACATCAGGTGATGCTAAGGTGTGGCCAAGGTTGAGAACCATGCATGTAGACAATGCAACAAACCACATCCTACCTGGCACCCTGGGCCTCCCTGCCTGTCCCCTGTCTTCCATGCACCCTGTGGTACCTGAGTCAAGGGGTGAACTCTCACCAAGCCACAAAGGAAGTATTCAAGGCCATTCTGGGCTTTGGGGTCATTGCGCCAGGCTACTTTCTTCACTCTGAAAGCTGCGCCAAACCATGGCTTCACTTCATTGCAGTGGGAGAGGAAGTTTCTAGCGCAATTTCCCAATCACTGTAAGCTAGAGCTCGCCTCGCCAGACTGCCTGCAAGGGCACCGCTGCCCAGGGCACTCCCATTCTCTGGCCTGAATCACTCCCTGCCCTCCACTCTCCAAAGAAAGAAAGAGTTCAAGGTGCCCCCAAGCAAGCCCTGCACCCCCACCCCCACTCCTGCGGCTGCTCGGCTCCGTCGCTCCATCCTTCTCTCAGTTCCAGTCTCTCCATGCTGAGGCCAATATTAGCTTTCTCAGCTCTAATCTGAAACAGGACTGGTCAATCTGCATAAGAGAAGATGTGCAGCCACGCCAGGAGTCAGACACAAAGGTGGGATGCCACCTGTCCCTGACCCTCTGGCAGAGATGGCAAACAATGACAATAGTGTCACTGAGGGTGCAGAGAAAGGGGCCTTCTAGTACACTGTGGACGCATAAATGTGACACAATGTAACAAAAGCCTCATGAAAGCTCACACCATTTGACGCAGTAACTTAACGGCTGTGTCCGTGTTTACCATTATCTTCCACGAAGTCCCCACAAGTCAGTGAATACTGAACCATTTCTCCTAGAGGAAATACAGGGCTAGGTTCCCATGATCCTCTGGTGACAACATTTTCATCAACCGGTTGATACCTAGCATTGTTTCATCTGAGTTCCTGCTTAAAGACACAGTACTTAGTATGGATGGTTGACTCATTAACACTGAACTCACGTCAACAGCAGGATGACTCACGTCTGAACCAAGCTTATCTCACACACATATTTTCTCCACGAGACGCGTCACGGCCTTCTCACGTTCAGGAACACGAGGCAGCACTTCAGCACTGTGCTTGGGAGGGCGTTTCAAACAGAGAAATCACCAACAGAGAGCACAAACGTGCACAAAAAACCATGGCACTAAACAAACCATGAAAAGGACACTTGTTAACAGTACAAGAGCTGAGACAGTCAGGCAGGCCGGCAGCCCCCTGGACCTCAGCTGGGAATGTGTGTGGGGCGACGCAGATTTTACAGTGTTCTGCTCATATCCCCAAATGATCACCAGAGAGCTATGAGTATTGATTTTGGGGTTACAAATAAGTTTTTACAAGTAGGCAAATCAGCAAATATGGAATCTGTGAGTCATAAAGATCAACTGTGTATGAATACCAGGTGAATCCATTTATATTACCTTTTAGGACAAACTAAAGAAAGATGAAAAAAACCAGAACAGTGGTTGGCTGCGGGTGGGCACTGACTGGGAAGAGGCACAAGGAACATCCTGGGGTTCGAACTGTTCAGCATCTTGATAAGAGTGTGGGTTACACGGGTGCACGCATCTGTCAAAACTCACAGAACTATACATTTCACTGTGTGTAAGTGTGACTTTTCAAAAGCACAGCCACAAACTCCTTGACACTCCTTCCACTGAGGGGTGGGGGTCCACAGCCCCTCCCCTCCCTCGTGATGGTCACGAGCCCGAGCCTGAGTATCCTGTGCAGAGATGAAAACCCCACAAAGTGCGCAGCTGGGCTGGGGCCCTGCCCGTTTACCCCGCCCGGGCTCCTTTCTTCCCTCCCCCCTCACCCTGTGCTTCCTCCGCGCTCTGGATGTAAATTTGGGCAGAGCTGCCTCTCCCCACACCCTCATGCCCGCTGTCAGACACGGGTAACCTGGGGAGGTGGCAGTCACAGGTGGGCCAAGGGCAGAGGAGGGACTGCCAGCTCTGACACTGACCTCCGTGGAGGGCCAACAAAAGCCCTCTGTTCAAGCCCGGCCAACTGGGAGGACGGCCTCCGCTGCTTCGGGACAGGCCCCGGACAATCGGGTCTTTGGAAGCTGCCTGGAAAGCCACCCCAACTTGGCCACCCTCCGCCAGACCCAGGCAAGGCCTCCAGAGCCTGGCTAGAGGCTTGGGGTGTGGGCAGCCTGTCAGCTAGGGCCCCACAGAAGCCAAATCCCAAAGGGCCCCCCTCCCTCCTCTCTTGACAGGAAATAGCGTTTTTCACTTCTCTAACTACAGCCAGGGGATGGGCGGTCTCTGGACGCTCTCAGCCTATGCTCGCCAAACAGTGTGTTTTTAAGGTCCTGGAAAACTGGCTTAGCTACATGACCACCTGCTGTCTCATGCCCCATGCAGACACCAGCTTAGGCCCTCCAGTGCCTCCTTCCTCCGAGCACACATGAGCCTCAGTGGGCTCATAGCGGGTGGGGGTGGCTGCAATCAGGAAATCAGTCTCCCTTGGACAAATTACAATTTTGTTGTTTAAGCATCTGTGGATTTGAACAAATCAATCGGGCTTGCCTTTCAGATGGGACAAGGTAAACACGCTTTGATATTTTTGGGGAAATCATCACGGGAGGTGCTTGTACAGTAAGCGGTCACCATGTGTCACACCCTGCTCTCTGTGCTGCACACAGCCCAGCCCAGTAGTCCAACTGAAAAATAACGCAAGCCATCTGGGATTCTGCACTTTCAAGTAGCCGCGCTTAAAACGTAAAAACAGGTGAAACTAATTTTAATAATCTAGTTTACTTAGCCCAATACATCTAAAGTATTCTCACTTAAACATACAATCAATATAAAAATATTAATGAGCTATTTACACTTTTTGTCCATACCAAGTCTTCAAAAATCCAGAGTCTATTTCACACTCGGAGCCATTGCAATTCAGACCGGCCGCCTTTTGAAGTCCTTAGCCTGGCCTGTGGCTAGTGGCTCCCGTACTGGACAGTACAGATATATACTAATTAATTTAGCCCTCACAACAACCATACCCACATTTTCCTGATGGGGAAACTGAGGCACAAGACCACTGAGCAGTCTGCCCATGGCAGACCCTGCCACGGATAGATCCAGAGCCCACACACTTAATGTGGCTTTTTAGTCCCACAAACAGCTCCTCAAATTCTGATTTTCGTGTAATACGAACGGCCTCTCCAACAGGAATATGTGTGCCCGCCAGCACATCTCCCTGCTCCCACCCCAGCCTCCCCAGGACTTAGGTGAGCTGGTCCCTGAGCTCAGCGAAGTTTCCACCCAGATAACCCACGGCATCCCACCCTCCTCCGGCCCTTCCAGTCCTCAGTAACCCACACGAGAGCTCATTCTGGGTCAGGCTGAGGGGTGAAGACAGCACGCGAGTGTGTGGGGGGGTGCCCTCCACAGCAGTAACACCACACTCAAAGCACTGACATCAGTGGGGGTCCGGGAATGACCTCTTCCTCCATTGGCCTCATGTTCACTCACCCGTTCAGTCAAGACTTACTGAGCATCTGCTGTGTGTCAGGCACTGCCCTGGGCCCTGGAGATACAACAGTGACCAAGGCCGACACCCCACGCTCATGGAACGCACATTCCAGCAGAGGGAGCTAGGCAACAGGTCTGCGCACAAAGGAAGCCCCACTAATCCCAAGTCACAGTCTTCTGTATACAGCAGGCACTCCATAATGGCTGTTGAGGGAAGAGGTGATTTGGGCTTGGAATTGGATGTGGTGATGGACAGAGGTGGGTGAAAGGTCTGGAGAGGGGCTGAGCGGAGGGGCAGGGGACAGCCATGGGGACACAGCAGGGAAGGCAGTGACCCACTTGGGGTTCATGCCCACAACCCCAGCTTCATGACCCCCAGAGCTCCCAGAGCCACGCAAGACAGGAAACACCCAGAAACTCACGCAGGTTACCTGCTGTCTGCCTGAAATTCCCTTCTCCTCAAAATGTGGTCATGTCGGGTCTGCCCAGGGAACAGGACGTCTCCAAGTTTACAGACGTGCGAGGCTCAGCACCTCCCACGTTCCACTTCCACCCCGAGTCTGGCCCACCAGCCACCAGCCATGTCACCCAAGTCCTCGCCCAATAAGCTCATCCTTTAACTCTGATAGGTTGTCAGGGTCTGACAAATATCAGTACAGGGCATCACAGTTACCACTGGGCACAAGTCACGGAGAAATTCTGTTTGTGGCATCCACTGTGTTTCAGCCCACTGCCGCTGAGCAAACAGTGGCATCGTGACCAAAACATTACAATTTTTTATTCTGATTGCATAACATTATATATACACACCATGATTCATTCATGCAACAAATACTTCATGAGTACCTTCTAGAGACCAGCCCTGTGTTCTATATTTCGAATCTTATCACTAATTCAGTGTTTGGTTTTATTTTCTCATTTTCCTTATTGCTTATCACACAGCTTAAATTTTTTTTCCTAAAAGAATATAATTTTGATTCCATGAGCCAGGCCAATGATGACCGAGCATTACTGATGGGAGAAGGGCACTTCTGAGTCACCCTGGTTGGGACACAATGATCTCATGGAGGGCCCTGGCGGGCCAGTTCAAAAATGTGCCTGCCGTCCCCCTCTGCTCGCCTGCTGCCCAGGGCGTGTCCACTTACGGGTTTTTCACACCCTCACCACCCCAGGCTTCGTCTCTCCCTTTCTGGCTACTCTTCCAAGTTCCACTGACACACATGCGTCCCACACACAGTGTCTGAAGCTGGTCCTGCCTCTAAACACAGCCACCCTGAGAACCAGAGGCTCCCTCCCTGCCCACAGCCCTGAATCCCGCATCATGGGAAAGGAAACGGGATTATAAAGAACTCAGGACATCACTCCCCATAAAGGGAGGAAACAGAGGGCAGAAGAGAGAAGCCAGGGGCCCGAGCTGGCATAGCCAACGTGGCACAGGCAGGCCTACAACGTGCTCTCTCAGCTGTTGGCATGTTCAAGGTCAAGATAGCTCTGTCAGCAAATGCCCTGGAGCCCAGCCATGGCCGCTGTCAGCTGGGCTGCCTGAAATCCATCTCCTTCTAAATCCAATACCTACTGAACCATCAGGAAGCAATGTGAACTAAGGCGGGGAGAGGGGGACGAAACAGGCGACATTTCAACAGATGCAAAACTTCCACCCCAACCCCTGGGCGAGCCCCAGATCATCATGTGACCAAACGAGGCCACAACTTGGTTCCACCCGAAAGGAAACCATAACCTCAGCTGACAGGAGGCCAGGAAGAACAGGGAAGCTGCTGTTGTGGTCAGAGGGGCTTCAGGCAGCAAGAGACAAACCTGCTCCTGTCTTGTCATGCTGAAGTGACCGTCACGTGCTGTCTGGCCCAGAGCCTGTTGTGATGTGTGTCCATCCCGACTCAGGGCCTGCACCGTAAGAGGGGTGGCTTGTCCATTTGGTCCTCAAATTACCAGGGTCTCTATATCTCCCGGGAGCAGCTGCAAGGCAGACCCACGTTAAACTCAAATCCTCTTCCTTTAAATGACAGTCAGCATCATGGCAGGCTTCCAGGACTTTCTATATGTTACAAATACATGTGTGAAGGGAGGAAGATAAGAGACCCCTGATATGCTCGCAACAGACTTCCAGTAACCGGGAGTAACCAGCCCTCGCTCTCCGGAGACACGCAGAGACGAGTCACAGAACAAGAAGGCTGAGGAAGGAACTTGGCCACGTCTAAACTCATAGCCCTCCAAACTTAAAAATATCCTGGCCATGGATTCTAAAGTATTCCCTTTGGAACACTCAAGCAGAAAATCTCCAGCCCTCCAGCGTGACCCTGAGATTCTGTGTCCAGCTGGTTTCCCTGGGAGGGGACAAATGAAAAACAAAACCTGGAGCAGATATAAATATTTGCTGGCAAGTGCTACCCTGCTGTTGACGCGCCTTGGAAATTTCAGAGGCCTGTTTTGTTTTAGGTAAGGTTTCTGTTCAGTTTGCCAGATGGGTTCTAAGCATAGTTTCATCCAACGTTTGGTTTCAACCATCTCTGCACATAGCCTGGGGTTGACACTGACCCTTAGACCAAGGCTTCCTGGACGGCCCCAAGAGAAGTGAGGGCTGGCACTTCCCTACCCTTGCCCACAATACTTGAGGGTGTCACAGGAGCATCCCAAGGGCATGGCCCCCTTGCCCTAACCCCCACTCTTCAGAGGAACGTGGGCAGTCACGGCCACTGCTCAGCCATGTATGTGCCTTTGAGCCACCATGGTTCCATCACCGCCCTGGAGGGAGGGGCTCCTGGCCTGAGGAGGAGCCCGGATGCCATTCTGGCTGCGAGAGTTAAGTCCAGCTCCACCAGCCGGCAGGGGCACCCCTACACACCTGGCGTTCTTTGTGGTTCCACCAGAGAAAGGGGGAGCCTTCAGCCCTGACATATTTGTAACCACAGCGCCCCCTGTAGTTCCCTTTGTCAGAAAGCCACTGCTCCCAGGAGCTGAGGCCGCCCAGCGTAGTGGTCAAGATCTCAGACTCAGCGGCCACACTCAGCAAAGTTCCTTAATAAATGTATGAGGTGGGTTACTTAACCTCTGTGTGTCTCAGTTTCCCCATCTATAAAACGGGGATAATGAAATAGGGTTGCTGGGAGGATTAAACAAGTTAAAGCATGTGAAATGATTTGAAAGGTGCCTGGCGGAGAATAAGACCTCAACGAATTTTAGCAAAACAATCTCGGAATCATAGCCCCAGCTAACACCCTAACTTCTCCTTCCCCCTTCACACCCTAACTGAAGCCCCTCCATTCCCTCAACAGACATCCATCAAGCCCCCACTATGCGGGACCCTGACAGTACCGGGGCTGAGGCCACCGTCCTATATCCTGAGACCCAGCACCACTGAGGATATCACAGGAGTCCACAGAGAAGGCCTGGGACATGGCAGCAGAAACAAGGTCACCGAGCCCCATGACCAGTGCTCCCAGCTGCCCCCCCGCAACTGAGGACCCCAAGTGTAGCTAGAAAGAGGGTCTCAAAAGGCTGTGGGGTGGATGAGCACTGTAATTTAATGGCTCCCTATATTTGATTGTTTCCTAAAGGAAATCTTTAGTCCTTTCTAGTCTCACTTTCATCAGACACACAGTGCAGAGCAAACTGGCTCAGAAAATGCTTCTACATATGGCCAAAGAGCTGAGAACCACAGCACACGACACATCCTGCATCACGATGGGCTCTGGCCTGGACTTTGCACTGGAGACCTTCTACAGAAAGTCTTAACACTGATTGTTGCAAGGGTGGCAGGCACGTCAGTGAGTCATGGTTCTTGTCTTCATTGTATGTATTTTCCAGAATATCTAAAGCACAAACGATTACCACTTACAATTGAAAATGTAACTGTAACTTTAAAAAAAAGTTGTGTTTCAATCCTGTACAGGTCTTGACGGAGGATGGAACGCCGAGCCGTTCAGCCCCCTGCCTGTCCAGGCTCTCACCACGGCCGGCAATGCTGCCGCCCAGCTCCCTGTCACTTGGTCAGCTAAAATAAAGGCACTCAGTGGCACCCCAAGCCCCAGCCACAGAACTCTGGACCCACAAGAGTCCAGCTCAGCACAGAGAATGAGTAGCTTGCCCAAGGTCACACCTGGGGCTGTGAACACCTGGTTTCCTCACTCCCAAATGTATGCCTGCTTCCACAGTTCCTTCTTTTACGTGGGAGTCATAAATCAACACATGTAAAGAAATGCAACTTTTGGGGGTGACCGGTTAGCTCAGTTGGTTAGAGCATTGTGCTGATAACACCAAGGTTGTCGGTTCGATCCCTGCATGGGCCACTGTGAGCTGCGCTCTCCCTTAAAGAGTCAATTGTGCCATTATAGCATGAAAGCAATGTGTAACCAATGACCATTTCTGTTCCCCAAAAGAAATTTAAAAACAAACAAACACAACTTAAAAAAAAAAAAATCTGGCAAGAATGACCATGTCAAAAGGCCGGTTTCATGCTCTAGATTATTAATGGAAAGAGCAGAAGGACTGGATGGATAAGACGCTTTCCTGGTCCCAAAGGAACACAGCAGAAACATACCATCCCGAGGGAAGACCTCAGAGACAGCCTGATGGGACAAGGCAGCTGTCGTGGGAACCTGGTGTTCAGGACACACCAGAGCTGTTCTGAGACCCGCTGTCCCGAGGGGGGTCACGGGCAGCACCGCGCTGTCCACTTCCCCCGCTCCCTCCACAGGTAGGCGTCCCAAGAGCACCTCCTAAGGAGCCCCCTGCACACTAAACTGTGCCTCAGAGTCAGCTTCCTAGGAAACCCAGCCGGTGACAGGTGGGTTATTTGTGTCCTTCTTCCTTAGAAAGGAAGGAGAAGCCCAGTGTGAGGGAGACAAATGGGCACTGTGGAGGAAAAGGCGGGAAAGACGAAACAAAAGGCACGATGTCCTCTTCGCTTCCTCTGCAGTGTAAACAGTGGTGTTAAAACAGAGGCCAAGCCACACGGCACCAGGCTGCGTCTTCCAGGAGCCAGGCCTGGGAAGACGGGAAACCCAACCACATTCTCCAAGCAGCATCAAGTTTGTCCTGACTTCTTTCCTCATGGACAGAAAGACACAAAAAGGCCACAGAGGACCCCTGCAGAAGGAAGAGGGGGGAAATGTCTCCCTAGGGCCATGCTGTGCCAAACCCAGAGACACAGCCACGGAAAGTGCCAGAGTCCCCAGTGATGAGCTGATGGATAACTGGAAACGAGGTATGTTCAGAGCTCCGAAGGTGGTGCCAAGGATCCACTCGCTCTCCCCACAAGGTCGCACTGTTCGACCCAGGAATCGGCCTAGGTAACCAACCAAAACATCTGCATGGCTTTGCTTCTGGCCACAATTACATGGACTCTGAAGGCGACGGTTATATTCCTGATTCCCTCTGGTGAGAGCCCTGTATCAGTAGATAAGTCTTCCATTTGGAAGTAAAATTTCATCATCATTTCACAAATGTGGTGTGTTGGACAGACAAAATCTTTCCAATAACCAGCTCCAGGGAAGGAAAAGGCACCTACCTGTGTGGTGTGCCCCTCAGCCGGTCGGACCTCCTCCACTACAGATGAGGGGGTGAGGCCTGCACGAGAACAGGGCTAGTTCACGGTCCCACGGCCGGGCTCAGCCAGGAACTCACTGCCCAAAGGAGAGACTTTCTCCAATGCCACATGGCCGGTCACATTGGAGCAGACAGAAGCTTGGCCCAGGACAGGCCCCCAGCTACGTGGTGGGGTCCCCAGCACAAGCTCCAAGGAGAGCAACTAGGCAGCACGTAGAGGCACAAAGCCCCCAGCCCCGCAATCCCAGCCCTGGGAGTTGATCCTACAGTTCCACTTGCCCCTTGCAGATGGCCCCTTCTAACGGTCCACCATAAGGGCTGCTCACATGATCTGGGAGACATACACTGTGGTGACACCAAGCCAGCGCAACGCATGCCGATGGAGAACAACTGCTAAGACACACTGTTCGGTGGCAAAGAGCAGGTGGACAGCATGCCACCACCGTCACCGGCATAGATGCACACATTATATTCATATATCCATATAGACTCATACCCAGGCCACCTGACTAGAAATGATGGTGGGAAGGAGACTAATTTTTCACAGTCCGCGTTTTGACATCTTTTGAATTTTCTACATGTGAATATAATGCATAGTGAAAACATAAATAAAATATGAGCAACAGCTTTATGGGTAGGGGGTTTCCTTTTGGGGTGATGAAAATATTTTAGAACTAGACAGAGGGGGTGTTCGCACAACTCTGTGAATGTACTAAACGCCACTGAACCGTTCACCTTAAAATGGTTCATTTTGTTATGTGACGTTCACCTCAATTAAAAAATTTTTTAAAAATGAATGAACGAAGAAACGGACAGATGGATGAGTTTTTTACATCTGAGATTAAGGGACGGCTTCGCTAGAAGCATGGGCATGGCGGCTCAACCGTGGGCCTCAAATCCCAGCTACGCCCAGCACCAGACCTCAGACAAGTAATCTAACCTTCCTGGGATTCATTCAGTTTCCTCCTCTGTGAAAGGGGCATAAAGACAAACCTGCTTCCTTGGGTTGCTGTGATGAGTAAATTAAATAGTCCACAAATAATCCATGTCAAGTGTCTAGCTCGGCGCCTGGCACAGCCCAGAGCCTCAGGGCCACTGTTCTTGCTGTCCGTCCCGCTAAGAGCAGCTGAGAGCAGCCTTTCCCCGGGAGACGCATGGTCCATTCCCTCCCCTCCTTCAAGCCTCTGTTCAAAAGCCACCTTCTCAATGGGGCCTTCCCTGACCACCTGATTTAAAACTGGGACCCTCGGTGGCAGCTCCATCCCCTCCTCTGCCTCTTTCTTTCCCAGGAATTCGCTATTTATTTCATCATCTCCTGTCCCCTTCTACTGCACTGCCTGCTCTGGGGAGGCAGAGGTTCCTGTCACTCCTGTCCACTATGTACCCCAGGGCCTTGAACAGAGCGTGGCCTGGGGCAGGTGCTCAATGAATACGTGTGGAATGAATGAAAGGTGTTAGCCAATATCTCCAGCCTGATCTCAGTGGAAACTTGCCTGAGAAAACTGCTGTTTCATTGTTTAATGAGCTTGAAAAACTTAAAGCTGAAATTTAAAAACCCACAGTAGGTCCAGCTAAGCATTATTCTCAAAGGGGGGGGGGGATTTGCAAAGGAGAAGAGACAATTCTCAGTAAGATGGTGCTACATGCTCCAAAACATAAACCAACAAATGTCACCCTGACTGCCCAGGGTGGTGTGAGAGCGGTCACCGTGCAGCTCTCAAGAGAAGCAAGGACACAGTGCTACCGAGGGTGCCTCAGATCCCTCTGGGCACTTCAGGACAGGATTGTCCATTCAGGGAGAATGGGACAGACTGAAAGCAGCAAGCCAGGCTCGTCCCCTCCAGGGCCTGCCCTGCCCTGTCCCCCTGCACTTGGCAGAGCTGTCATCCCAGTGGGACTGGGCTTCCCAGGGCTCTCAGGCCTCATAGGGAGAAATCGTGACACCAAGAATCCAGAGTTCACAAAAACAAAACAAAAAACAACCCTCAGACTCTTCTAAAAATAGGCTCTTTCTATCGGAGTTAGCTCTCCTATGAGATGGCTCCATCATTCCTCCACAGAAGAATATAGCTGCTTTCCCCCTGCCTCCAAACCCTTATGCAGAGAGAAAAAGCTGAAGCCAGCAGTCTCCAAGAGTTTGTGGTTTTAAAAAAGAGCATAAAACCAAATCTGCAAGTTTAAGCAAAACCAGCAAGGAGCATCCTATTGTGAGCCATGACTAGGGAGTCAGTAACCTGGCTGCTGGCTAGAACCTGGAGCTGGGGGGAGGGGGTGGGCTGAGTTAGCAGGCACCTACCTAAGACCATGGATCTCTCAATTTTCCCCCCCGGAATGTCAGGATCAAGTGACCGGCTCTGAAAATGCTGATTGCAGGGTCCCACCCCAGAGTTCCTGATGCAATAGGTCTGGGGCGGGGCCCTATAATTTGCATTTCTAACCAGTTCCCAGGCAAAAAGATGGTGCTGGTCCAGAAGACCAGGCTTTGAGAACTACTGCTCTAGAACAATCTTCCATGCTTGTGTTACAGCTGCCTCAAATGCACACTGTACCTGCAGACAGACAGACACACACGTGCACGCGCAACCATACAGAGCCCCTGCCCTACCACTGGTCCTCAAATAGCCGGGCCTGCCTGGCCCAACCTACTACTGATGCACCGCTCAGGGGCACTGGCACCTGAGGAAGCTGCTGCCATTCAAGTCCTGAACAAGCCAGTCACTGTAAGGCACACCCGAAACCCTTGAAAACCAGTCACAGGTCACTTCCTTTTTCTGAAAGCAGTCATGAGCAATCCCACCCTGCTTCCTCCTGCGCACATGGGTAACCCTCAGCTGCAAGATCTGCTTTCTCCCAGGCATGCTTTTCAAGTTTCTGAAACAGAAGCAGCGGCTGAAAGAGGAAGCCAAATTTAAAAAGGGGGCGGGAGGGGGGGACACTCAAGGAGCGCTACAGCATCCCTGGTGGGGGACTCCATCACCCACTGTGGGCACCACCACCAGCCTCTCACTCACCAAAGTAATCGGCCTTCGGGTGAGCATCCATCTCACGTTCCAGACGTTGGGTAAGGGCTTCTAGTTTCAGTTCGGCGGCTGAGGGCCCAACCTCAGGGCCGGGGATGAGAGTCTGGCAAGGCAGCCTCACTCTGTGGGTGTTGGGGCTCTCTGGGAGCACAGGCCCTAGGCTGCCCTCAGAGGACCAGCCAGGGGGACCTTCTTTACAGGATAACTCAGGCAGGGTGTACATCACTGGATGGACACGGCTGGTGGGGCTGAGCTTGGGACCAATGCCAGGGTCTGTACAGCCAGGCTTGGGACCCAGGCCAGGGGCCGCACCCAGCTGCAAACTGTCCAGGCTGGCTGGTAAGGACGATGGGCCAGAACTAGAAAGGTAAGGTTTGGGCCCATCCTGGAACCAGAGTTGAGGATCCACATTTGGTTTGCGCATCATGCCTGAAACCTCATTCTCCACCCCCGAGTTTGTTCTTGGCAGAGCTCCTTGACCGGAGCAGCTCAGGGCCAGTGGTGCTGAGAAAGAAGGGGTTCTGGACGGAGCAGGCCCCAGGAGGGCCCCGTTCTCCGGGCCTGAGGAGGGAAGGCCAGGGCTCACCCGCTGGGAAGTGGCAGTGGCCCAAAGACCCGCTGGGTTCTCACTGCTGCGGCCACCAACACCGCCATCCTGGCCACTCTCGAATGACTTGCTGGAGCTCAGGGAGAGCTGCGGCTGGTACAGGTGATGGTCCCTGGAAGGTCTGGGCAGTGGTGGATCGCTTCCTGGGGAGCCAGCCCACCCACTCCCTACACCCAGCCTGATGCCAGAGGACGCTCCTAGTTCTTCACCCCACTTCGGGCTTGCCAAGGAGAGGTTGTCATAATAGTCTCCATGGGTGAGGCAGGAAGGATCCTCGCAGGGGTCCAGCCGGTGGAAAGCAGGCATCTCAGAACTTGCCGGGTTTTCCTTGGAACCACAGTTCTGGCTACCAGACTTTGTGCCTCGGACATTTGGCCTGGCCCTCTGCTCCTGGGGTGGGTACAAGGGTTGCCCAGCAGCGATGGTGGTGGCTGTCCCAGGAGCTACTGTGGAGGCGGCCAGAGGGGGCTTCGCAGCACCATCCACGGTCAGCTTGCTGCCAGCACCAGCTTCCCGCTGGGCCTGTGGGCCTGGGCGGCCTCCACCATTGACCGGGCCTCGGCTCCCCCTGGGCAGGGTCTCGTCCTGCAGGAGCTGTTGCTGCTGCTGGAGGTGGATTTTGGCCATCTTGGTGGCAAACACCCTGCGTGTTTCCTCAAACTCCGGGTTGTTGCCTGCACCCTTGTCCACTCGGAAGAGTCCATCCTTGGAGGCCTCGTACATGTTCAGGTCCTCGATGAATTTACTGGCCTCCAAGCCCAGGTCATCGTACTTGTCCATGTCTCAGAGCGGCGTGGGGCCTAGGCCAAGGCGCAGGGTAGTGGAGGGGTGTGTGTTTGTTAGGGCGGAGCGGGAAATGCTGGAGAAATGCAGGGACTCAAGTCCAGCCCAGGACGAGTAAAGCCTTCCACCTGCCCGGCGTGAGAGTCATGACCCCAGGCCTTCGAGTGTCGCCGAAGTGGAGGCCTCAGGGCAGCTGGACCAGGTTCGCTTCCAACTCCCTTTCCCCTTGGAGGTGTCCACGTGGGGGCGGATGGTGGCGCTTCGCTGTCCCAGCTTGCTGCGCGGTTCTTTCCTCTTTTTCAAATCATAAAAGAAAAAACAGAAGAAGAAAAAATCACATCCTCCTTAAGCCACCAAACTCGGAAACCCACACGGCAGCTGCCGCTGTACGGAGCAGGGGTGAAGCCGGCTCCGCCGGAAAGTGCCGAGGCCGCCGACGCGCCCGGCCGGAGCGAAGGCGCGGCGGCCGGCGTCGCAGGCACGTCCCGGGCGCGCGAGCCCCGCGGCTTCCCCGGCGGCCGCCGCGGAGCTGGGATCCTGGCCCGCGCCAGGCGGGAGCGCGGGCTCCAGCGCACGGGCCGGCGGGGCCCCGGCAGGAAGTTCAGCGCGGCCGGGACGGGCGGCCTATTGTCCGATGGCGGCGGTGGCTGGGCGCGCACGGGCCAGGACGGCGGGACACGGAAGTGAGGGCGCCGGCCGCCGTCCCTGCCGC